>NW_016158358.1:63635-74496 GCF_001687245.7 Rhagoletis zephyria | reverse complement strand
CAAGTTCTATGTGACTTAGTTCAAGGCGCCTTACGCGTCGTGGATACCTGGTCCAAAGAAGTAGGACTTAGTGTCAATCCGGCAAAAACGGCCATGGTTCTGTTTTCAAAGAAAACGAAAGCTGTCCGGCTACAACCTCCTTCCTTGAACGGTATCGTACTGACTTTCTCGGAGGAGGTTAGATATCTGGGCGTTATTCTTGACAGAAAGTTAACTTGGCGGCGCAATATAGAAGAGCGCTGCAAGAAAGCTATAACTGCTATGTATGCCTGTAAATCGGCGATTGGGAAAAATGGGGATTGAAGCCTCATATTGTGAACTGGATGTACACAGCGGTTGTGCGTCCCATTCTATTCTACGGCATAACGGTTTGGTGGCCGTCCGTAGATAAATCTACAATAAGAAACAAATTAACAGCGGTCCAATGGGTGGCGTGCATGATGATCACGGGAGCGTTACCATCGACGCCTACTAAAGCCCTAGAGACCTTGCTTCACTTGCTACCTGTGGACCTATATGGTAAACTACAGGCAAGCTGTAATGCTCTTAGATTAAATGCACTAATCAAATGGAGTGACACGAAGTTTGGTCACTCTAGAATTTTGGAAGATCTTCCAGAGGACTTTAGGCGCCTGGACTACACAGCCCCGTCTACGGGACTAAAGAATCATTTCCAGACAAGGATCCCCTCAAGGGAAGAATGGGAGGAGGATTCGGTCCTGATATCATATTCTGACTCAACAGCCATCTACACAGATGGCTCCAAGTTGGATCTGAAGGTAGGAAGTGGGGTATACTCGCAAGAACTCTCACTTAGCCTCAGTTTTCGTCTGCCAGATCTATGCAGCGTTTTTAGGCTGAACTAGCAGCAATAAATGAAGCTGCACGTTGGTTGATTTATTCTCTAATTAATCTGAAGGCGGTAACAATATTTTCTGACAGCCAAGCGGCTATTAAAGCACTTAATAGTGACAATTCTACGTCGAAGGTTGTTATGGAATGTAGACGTACTCTTAATGAACTGGCAAGGTGTTACGTCACTAATGGTGTATGGGTGCCAGGCCACAAAGACATACCGGGAAACTGTACTGCAGATGAACTAGCAAGGGAAGGAACCTTGTTGTCTGCAATGCCGTAATGCGGGCATTCCGCTATCTTCTTGCAAGCTCTGGCTGGAGAATAACTCTGTCGGACGGGCTAATACAAGATAGTCTGCGGAGCCTACTTGCAGGATAGCAAGACATAGCTGGCCTAAGCTTGACAAGCGTAGATCTCGCCCTCTCCTCCACTTGGAGCGACCACTGTTGCGGCATGTTATTGGAGTTCTCACCGGGCATTGCCTGATGGAAATCCACGCCACTAGAATGGGTTTGCAGTCAAACGACTACTGTCGTAGCTGCCGCGATGAGGAGGAAGTCGAAAGCGTGGAGCATTACTTATGCCACTGTCCTGCTCTGGCGAGAGCTCGCCGACGCTCGTTCCTCCATTATTCTTTTGAATGTCTGGCCGAACTGGATTCGGCCAGCGTCTATGACTTTGTGCGCTTAATCAGAGATACGAAGTGGTTCCATTACTATGGTAAGAGGAGGGACATATGGAGTCTCTTGTACGGCACCACAACGGGCCCATGGTGGCCTAAGTGTGCCCCTTTTCCTGTAGGATTAGGGCAGCCGAGTTAACCTAACCTAACCTAGGTAAAAGAAACCTATTTTCGCAATCTGGCAAACCCCAAATTGATTTTAGACACATGGTATCTATGGCAAATTTGCTTAGAATTACACGTAGAATCCTCCTATGCTATATGCCTATAGTCGAAAAAAAATTGACCCGCCCTAATGTACATACTAGAGATGTTGCGTATGTGGAGTTTTAGACATGTGCGGATGCGGATGCGGATGTTTAAAAGCTAACATCCGCGAACGCGGATGCGAATGCGGATATCAAGTATTTTTAAGAAATAATTGAGGTGAGTAACTTAGGTGATTTAGATAAATAAAAATGGAAATTTTAGTAATTTTTGATTGTGATTTTTTTTAGTACTTGAAAAATTGTATTTAATAAAAACTTTTTATTAAAAAGAAAAGCTGTTGCCTTTTCGGGTTACAGCCTGTTTCTTAAAGGGTCGTAAATCAAACCTGCGCCACTAAATAACTACTCGCTCAAAGCGACAAACTTGAAAAACTTAAAACTTGACAAAATTGTAAATTCTTTTCGATTGGCGCGGCACCAGTTGAGAGGACTTTCAGTTATATTTATTTATTTTGTTTTTTATTGCGGTGCAATAATTCCTTTTTGAAGATCGTTGTTTAAACAATGTTTTTCCCAAAGAATTCTTCATTCTCATTCTTTTGGTTGTTTCTAAATTTGGAGAACCCGTAACTTCGTCAGCCTTTTTCGATTTTAGTTTTTGTAATTCATTTTTAATAATTTCTTCTGTGACTGGCCAGATATGCGTTAAATTTGGATAAGCGGTTTGTTCATTATCCGGAAGGAGCTTTTATTTCGGATTAAAAAATATTTGGCCAAGTTTAACTCGTAACTCTGTTATTTTCGGTCCCTTCAATATTCGCATTCGCAAAAGATCCGCATCGATTATTGCGAAAGCGAATGCAAATGTTAAAATTAATGCGGGAGCTCCGAATATTCGCAACAACCCTAGTACATACATACAGAGTAAGTTATATAGAAGCTTGTAAAAATAACCAAATTTAAATAACAACAAGTAAGAAAGTCTAAGTGCGGGCGGAGCCGAACATTAAATACCCGGCGCAAGTATTAAATATATGTTTTCCATCTTTTCGAAAACTACCGCTACATGGTAAGCCGGGGTGGTTGTACCCCTATTTTAAACATCTTCGATAGAACGTTCAGTTGGACATAATGAGATAAACTTATATAGTCATATGTGGGCGATATCACGCCCATTTTCGAAAATTCCAGACAATGTTATTCTTTTCAAGGGATTGTTTTTAGTATAAATTTTGAGTAAATTAGCGTCTTCAAATTACGAAATATTGAAGTTTCGAGCATTTCTGAAATTTACCGTTATATGAAAAGCGGCCGTAATTTTAGTCCGATTTCAATAATTTTCAACGTTTTGCTTTTAAGTGGCAAGCACAATAACATTACCGAGTTTGGTACAAATTGGTGGAACGGTTACCGAGATACATATATGTGATCATAAGTGGGCAGTGCCACGCCCATTTTCCAAAATTTCATCATAAATGTATTTCTTTGTGAAGAATTGTTCCAAGCATCAGTTTTGAATAAATTAGCTTTAATATTTACTGATTTATCGAATATTTCGTATTTCTCTAAATTACCGTTATAGGGGATGGGGGCATGGTTATTGNCCTGCGCCACTAAATAACTACTCGCTCAAAGCGACAAACTTGAAAAACTTAAAACTTGACAAAATTGTAAATTCTTTTCGATTGGCGCGGCACCAGTTGAGAGGACTTTCAGTTATATTTATTTATTTTGTTTTTTATTGCGGTGCAATAATTCCTTTTTGAAGATCGTTGTTTAAACAATGTTTTTCCCAAAGAATTCTTCATTCTCATTCTTTTGGTTGTTTCTAAATTTGGAGAACCCGTAACTTCGTCAGCCTTTTTCGATTTTAGTTTTTGTAATTCATTTTTAATAATTTCTTCTGTGACTGGCCAGATATGCGTTAAATTTGGATAAGCGGTTTGTTCATTATCCGGAAGGAGCTTTTATTTCGGATTAAAAAATATTTGGCCAAGTTTAACTCGTAACTCTGTTATTTTCGGTCCCTTCAATATTCGCATTCGCAAAAGATCCGCATCGATTATTGCGAAAGCGAATGCAAATGTTAAAATTAATGCGGGAGCTCCGAATATTCGCAACAACCCTAGTACATACATACAGAGTAAGTTATATAGAAGCTTGTAAAAATAACCAAATTTAAATAACAACAAGTAAGAAAGTCTAAGTGCGGGCGGAGCCGAACATTAAATACCCGGCGCAAGTATTAAATATATGTTTTCCATCTTTTCGAAAACTACCGCTACATGGTAAGCCGGGGTGGTTGTACCCCTATTTTAAACATCTTCGATAGAACGTTCAGTTGGACATAATGAGATAAACTTATATAGTCATATGTGGGCGATATCACGCCCATTTTCGAAAATTCCAGACAATGTTATTCTTTTCAAGGGATTGTTTTTATTATAAATTTTGAGTAAATTAGCGTCTTCAAATTACGAAATATTGAAGTTTCGAGCATTTCTGAAATTTACCGTTATATGAAAAGCGGCCGTAATTTTAGTCCGATTTCAATAATTTTCAACGTTTTGCTTTTAAGTGGCAAGCACAATAACATTACCGAGTTTGGTACAAATTGGTGGAACGGTTACCGAGATACATATATGTGATCATAAGTGGGCAGTGCCACGCCCATTTTCCAAAATTTCATCATAAATGTATTTCTTTGTGAAGAATTGTTCCAAGCATCAGTTTTGAATAAATTAGCTTTAATATTTACTGATTTATCGAATATTTCGTATTTCTCTAAATTACCGTTATAGGGGATGGGGGCATGGTTATTGCCCGATTTAAAAACCATTGGGATTATTTAATTAATAATTAAAAAGGATTAATCAATTAACTACATAAAAATTTTTAAATAAAATTTTATTCTGAGGGATTTTTTATACGTCAGCCCCCTTAAATTCCATGCTGGCGACGCTCATGCATCCCAGCAGTATTTCCCAACTATCTTCTATCTTCTCCTATAAAAATCTTTTAAACAACACCGTTATGTGATCGGTCGACCAACTTTTCACAAACTTGTTTTTTATTAAAATAAAATAGGTTGAACAGTGGCGTAACTATATTATCTGAGGCCCGTGGCAAATTCTTTGGATGGGGCCCTCCCAGTAAATATCATCACGTTGTAATTTAATTTTAATAAATCACTTAAGTAGCTACCCAACACTATCAACCATAATGTGTGTATTTAGTTAAATATCTAATAAATTTTATTTTCAAGAACATTTGTTTATACATACAAATTTATAATGAAATAACAATTTAATTTTGCTATTTATAAATAGAATTTCTTTTCTCCGAGCTTTCTGTTCCGTAAAATAATCTATAACATCATAAAAGAGGTTTTTATTAATTTTAGTTTCGAAAATGATCGTTCAGCTGTAGGTACAGGAATTGGAAGAAATAGCATTAATGCACTTACATTCTTCAGGAAAGCACGACGACATAAATAAAGTATGTATGTAAATGTATATGGCATTTCCAACGGTCGCGAACCGTACGTTCGTACGCTTTTGAAGTTCAAAAAACAAGGAAAACATAAATGTTTTTTAACTTTTTTTATGTTTCGATAGCAGTTTGCTAGGTATATATTTGGTGCAAAAGGGGTAATCTTTCGATTTTTATTTTTCAATATGTTAGCCACAAACATGCGGTCGCGAACGTATGAATAATAATGGAAGTCGCTTTTGGCTGCAAATTGAAAAATGCAAGAAACTGCGAAATGGAAAAGAAAATTCTAAAGCGATTATATTAAAGTGGCATAAAGGTAGTTCCTAATAACTAATTGCGCGTAGAAATATCTCTAACAGTTTTGTATTTATAAGCTTAAGTACCGGCCGCGAACGTACGGATCGCGAACGTACGATTTTTCTATAATTTTTTATACCTCATGAAATGGTATTATAATTTTGGTTCAATGTTTGTAAGTACCAGAAGAAGAAGATATAGACCCGCATAAATGTTTGCCAAAATGATCAGAACGTCGAGCTGAGTCGATTTAGCCCATCTGTCTGTCTGTTTGAACGCAATTTAGTACCTCAGTTTTCGAGATATCCGACTGAAATTCGCTAATCGAGTGTATTTTTATAATGTATTAATCATTTGTCGTAACCGTCAAAATCGGTCTACTATAACTTACAGCCCCCAAACAACTGATTGGTCATTTTAGTTCTCGGTCCTGGTTGACCATTCTGTGGAAATGCTCACATGGTCTTTAGTTGTGTCCCACTTAAATTGATTTTAAGCATTAAAAAGATTTTAAGTACTTAGTTTTGTTAAAAATGTTAGGATATTTCTGAGCTAGCGGTCTCTTGAATCGGGGCCCTCTCGTATCGGGGGCCCGTGGCATTTTTCCAGCCATGCCACCCTATAGTTACGCCTTTGGGCTTGAAAATCTTAGGCGCATTCTGCGAAATGTTCAATAGACCTGAAATCTTCGCTACGCGTTNTTCATGAACATGAAATGGTATTATAATTTTGGTTCAATGTTTGTAAGTACCAGAAGAAGAAGATATAGACCCGCATAAATGTTTGCCAAAATGATCAGAACGTCGAGCTGAGTCGATTTAGCCCATCTGTCTGTCTGTTTGAACGCAATTTAGTACCTCAGTTTTCGAGATATCCGACTGAAATTCGCTAATCGAGTGTATTTTTATAATGTATTAATCATTTGTCGTAACCGTCAAAATCGGTCTACTATAACTTACAGCCCCCATACAACTGATTGGTCATTTTAGTTCTCGGTCCTGGTTGACCATTCTGTGGAAATGCTCATATGNAACAACTGATTGGTCATTTTAGTTCTCGGTCCTGGTTGACCATTCTGTGGAAATGCTCACATGGTCTTTAGTTGTGTCCCACTTAAATTGATTTTAAGCATTAAAAAGATTTTAAGTACTTAGTTTTGTTAAAAATGTTAGGATATTTCTGAGCTAGCGGTCTCTTGAATCGGGGCCCTCTCGTATCGGGGGCCCGTGGCATTTTTCCAGCCATGCCACCCTATAGTTACGCCTTTGGGCTTGAAAATCTTAGGCGCATTCTGCGAAAAGTTCAATAGACCTGAAATCTTCGCTACGCGTTCAGAGAAAACTTCTGTCGGACTGAAAGCTTTACTGCTTGTTCGGTAAATTTTTTCAGGCACTAAGGAAGCAGTGGCCGCTACCTCCGTCGGGCACGTCGGGCACGTCGAGCCTGTAAGACGTGTCGCCAGCGGCCACACCTCTGCTGTGAAGGGACCAGTTCACAGTAGTTGCGCTGCTACTGCAAATCAACAATCGGAACACAGATGTGCCGAAGTTCCTCAAGACTCGGACCTCGAATGCGTCGTCAACGTTGACACGTTGGACCAAGACGTGCTTCTAGTCTTTCCGGCAAAACCAGAATGTGCTTCTTCAGGGACAACGAAAAGACCTATGATCAAGCTCGCGTTACAAGGCAGCCCTTAAGGTTCCTGATAGACTTAGCCATAAGTCCAGTCTAACGAAGAAGGAGGAAGAACGACTGGTTTCGACTAAGTCCGAAATGGAAAGCGGGCGAGCTCACTTCCCAACAAGGGCAAGGTGTAATTCCACTGATCCGATGTTCGCAAACCAGTTTGAGGAGGCCGTAGTGAGAGAGCGATGCCTTGACTCCTGCGAAATGGCCGAAGCACAAGGCCGAGGCTGTAATTCCTAACGTCAGGGCTGCAGCTGAGGCGACCAGTAAGATTGCCAGGACACACCTGATCATGGCACTTATTGACCAAGAGCGGTGGAAGGTAGTTAAAATGCAACAACTGGAAACTCCCTTCTCGAGAATGGAAGCCGACTCAAACTCACCCATGCCAACACTTTACCACCCTGTGGTTTAGGCGAGTCAAAATTATAAAATGTAAGGATGACCCCTCGCTGACATGGATAAAAGAAGCAGTAAATACGCTTCAAAACCTGTGCGAGGGGCATCCCTGAAAATTGTCCACAGGAGCTGCATCCCATCAATACCAAAGGCGAAGGCACTAATACCTCGCACTGTAAATCCGGGACATACACTCCGCTTATTACAACGGCAGAATCCCATGTGCCGACTGGCGGCCAAGGCAAAAAAAGCCGAGGGTGCACAGGATTACTTCCTCCAAATCAACAAGACGGCAGAGGACATTCTCTACGAGGGGATTGAAAAAATGGCGTGGGGCATAGGTAGTGTGTTTCTTCGCCTCAAGAAAAGCCACCCAACCGACAACAACGATAACACGCTCAAAGCGGGAGAGGTGGAAANATTGGAGGGTGTTACATGTCGCCAAGGCAAAAAAAGCCGAGGGTGCACAGGATTACTTCCTCCAAATCAACAAGGCGGCAGAGGACATTCTCTACGAGGGGATTGAAAAAATGGCGTGGGGCATAGGTAGTGTGTTTCTTCGCCTCAAGAAACACCACCCAACCGACAACAACGATAACACGCTCAAAGCGGGAGAGGTGGAAAAGGATCTAGGCCTAGGCGAGATCTTGGATGCCACGCTAAACCTACGTCAGAAAATGCGAACAACTATTTCGTAGCACATGCTAATCATATGGGCAAGGGTGACGTTACCTTAGGTTTTTTTTAACAAATTATAACAAAAATTTGCTACAGCCTTTGCAGAAAGGTAAATAAAAGCTCTGCGTAAATTTTTAGCGCATAATCTCGAAAATGCCAAATTTTGAGTTGTAACTCTTTTGAAGACGGTGTGCGATATGTTGGACCCACCTCCCAAAATATCGACCCTGAGGAACCCAAGAAACCCAAACTGGGATTTCTATAGGAAGATTGTAGAGGGGAAAATATTCGGGCTAAAAGAGCTTAACACGCACGCTGGTGTTAATCACTACGGCTCTCTGCAAAACATACAAAATTGCATGCCCTACTAAACGCAAATCCAAGCCACCGTGGTGAAACAGAGAACTTGGACAGCACAGGCACGAAGTACGTGAGCTTTTCAAGCTATGTAAGGCAGCCGACAATGAGTTCTGCTGGGACGAGTACAAAGACCTCTTAAAAAGCTATAAGAAAAAAATCCGTAGGTCCAAGAAGCAATCGTGGAAGGACTTCTGCGGCAGCGTGGAGAATACAAACGAAGTGGCAAAGTTAAGGAAGCTACTGTCCAAGCCACCGACCACGACAATGTTAATACGCAGAAACGATGATAAATGGACTGAAAGCTGCGAATAATCGCTACAGGTCCTAGTCGATATGCACTTTCCAGATATAGTGTCAGGAAAGGAAAACGTGAATGATCACCCAACATTATTACAACAAGCAAGATTTAGTTGGCAATAAACAGTTTTGATCCGTTCTAGTCGCCTGTAACTGATGGAATTTTTCCGGCTATGATTCAGAAGGTCACTCACGTGGTGATCCCATGACTAGAGACGATATACATGGGATGTCGGAGGCTTGACTATGTGCCTGTGTACTGGAGAGATTCGAGAGTTGTGTTCATACCCAAGCCTACCCTCTATACTCAAAAAAATACAGACCCATCAGTTTAACTTCATTCCTCCTAAAAACGCTCGATAAAATCCTAGATACAAACATAAGAGGCAGCATAATGCAAGGCAGCCTATTCAAAGCACAACACGAATACACAAAAGGAAGATCGACAGAGACTGCATTACATGCTCTAGTAACGAATATAGAAAAAACACTGAAAACAAGGATAACGATTTAGGTGTGTTCTTAGACATCAGCGGAGCTTTTAACAACATATCAAGAGAAGCTATTCTGGGTAGTCTACAAGCAAATAACGTGGAATTTGCTATTCTTCTACTTTTACGACTTATTTTCACTATGTCAAATTCAATGGCATTTGTCGTCAAATAAGGGAAAATGCATTGCCAAGTAAGACTAAAAGGCACTATATTGATGGATTTCGATCAGGATAGGTCTTTAGTCGTATACGTGTACTGATAAGTCGGAGATCTGTCTGTTTTTGGCACATAATATTATTGGGAAAGGTATGGATAAAGGAGATAAAGTTCTGTCAAAATATGTCGACAAATTTTTCCAGACTAACTAAGCAGGTAGTAAGGGGCACACCACAGAGACGGGTGCTCTCACCGCTCTTATAGCTGCTTGTGGTAAACGACCTACTAACTAAATTTGAAGGAAGGGCACCTAAACTAGTTGCATATGCTGATGACATTGCAGTAATAGTGACCGGAAAATACCTAGATACCATAAGTGATATAATGAATGAAGCTCTCAAACTATACACCAACGGACTACTCGCTGCTGTATCAAAAACACGATTGAAATATCCCGGAGCTCCAGAGTTTAATAATCTAGCACACGTGACAACACTTGGGCTTCAAGGCCTGCTGAAATTCTCAAAAAGCGTTGACCCCCTATATGATATATACTTCGAACATACTTAACTGAACCTTAATCTCCATCTGGCATCACTACGGACCTATTGGTCTATGTGGGGCGTCATCCACCCAGAATAACCTAACTTAACCTATTTAGTAAAACGAAGTTTTAACAACCAGAATATTTAATACAAAATGTTGTGACTTAACCATTCTAGAATCGCTATTTACAAACATTTGAGCAAACAAGACAAGTGGCCGTTAAATTAAATTTGAAAGAATTCATTCTGTATGTAAATACGTAATATATACACCCAGAAAAAAAATCAGTTAAATATGCATGTTTCTCTCAACACATACTTTGGTTATACTAGTTACATTATTTAGTTAAAGTTGCCAAATCATGTGATGAGAGAAATAATTTTAGCTGACTTTCATAGACTGTTTTGGTAAAGCCAGATTCGGAACGGTATGCACATTGTTCAGCCAAAACAGTTGATTGGAGTCTGGTGCGGATATTTGGACTGACGCTCGCACCGATGTGCTCTCGTTACGAGTAGTTTCGCTCGTCCATTGTAGACATATTGGTGATGGTACCCCCTTTATGCCAAGTTTTTTGAATGTTGACCCATCAATGAGTGTCACAGACGACCCTTCGTCGAAAAACGCAAAAATGTCAATTGTCTTACCTGCTGAATGAAGCTGCACTGGTATCATGCGAAAGTACTGACTGCTGGTGTTATCAG
>NW_016158358.1:54103-59298 GCF_001687245.7 Rhagoletis zephyria | reverse complement strand
TCCTTGACCAATTCACGTGCCTTACCTTTAAGACACCGCTGTAAACGCAACATGTTTTCCACATTCGAAAACCCTGCTATGGATGTACTGTGCTCAAACGTACTGATGAACATCGGCCATTCTTCCGGGTCGCCGCTAAAGATTGGCAACTCTTTCGGTATGGCTTGCCTGGCTGCTATTTGCGAAGGTGAAGGTGCAGAGCTGGCTGTAAACTGGGTAATTGGCACGGATGTGCCGGCAGTGTTCATTTGAGCAAGGAGCTGATACTTTTGCTCTATGAAGCGCTCCTCTGCAGCCCGTTTCTCTTCAAGCATAGCCATCATAAGTTGATGTTGACGATTGCCCTCGCTCGATTGACATTGCGATGGGAGATGTTCGCCCACCTGTAGTGAGTTGTCTTGAAGGACGATGTCCACCTTTTTTAACTACGTATGTACATTAGGGTGGCCCTTAAAAATGAAATTTTAAGTCTCACCCCCTCAGTCGCTAATACAACGGTCAAAGATATCACATATAAATTTTAGTCACGATTGGAGACGGTTAAGGCGTGTCGCACAGGGGTCAAAGTTCAGATTCCTCTATGGAGACTCAAAAAATGTAAATAAATTTTTTTTTTCATCTAATACCCAAAATCGATACTACTGTAGACGCAGATATCACGTATAAATGTTGGTCCCGATTGGAGTCGGTTAAGGCGTGTTGCACAGGGGTCAAAGTTCAGATTCCCCTATGGAGACTCAAAAAAGTTTAAATTAATTTTTTTTTCATCTAATACCCAAAATCGATACTGCTGTAGGCGCGATATCACGTATAAATTTTGGTCCCGATTGGAGTCGGTTAAGGTGTGTCGCACAGGGTCAAAGTTTAGATTCTTCTATGGATACTCAAAAATTTAAAATGGAATAAAAATAAAACAAATAAAATACAATATTATGTAAAGCAGTGTTTAGTTAAATTTCGGGACCACTGAATTGATACAACTGTAGTAAATATTACCGTGTAACAAATGGTCTGTTAAATGGGAAGCTAAACGGTTTTTGTCGGTTATCTTCGGCGTTAGTAGTATCGATTTTGGGTATTAGATAAAAAAAATATTAACTTATATTTTTTGAGTCTCCATAGAGGAATCTGAACTTTCACCCCTGTGCGATACGCCTTACCCTACTCAAATCGGGACCAAAATTTATATGTGACATCTTCGACGTTAGTAGTATCGATTTTGGGTATTAGATGAAAAAAATATTAATTTTAATTTTTTGAGTCTCCATAGAGGAATCTGATCTTTGGCCCCTGTGCGACACGCCTAAACCGTCTCCGATCGGGACCAAAATTTTTGTGTGATATCTTTGACTATATTAGCATCGATGTGGGGGTTGGCATTTAGGAAATCTGATATAATAATGTACTTAATACATTTAAGGACCACCCTAATGTACATACAATGTCATACATACATGAATACAAATATGCATACAGTGTTGCCACACATGGGCTTTTCCTTCCGCAACAATAAGAGTCATTTGCGAAAAATAGAAAAAATTTATCTCCAAACAGTTTAGCAACCTTGTTAACACGAATATTTCACCGTTGCGTTCGTTTAACGGCGACCGCAAACATGTAAGTACAAACGCATACCCTTATTATTGTCAATATACAATGTGAACATCCATGTAAAATTTACATATGCGCCTATAAGTTATCTATGTAATTTAGATTGAACTACAAAGTTGTGATAAACTGCTTATGTATACATATGTACTGAAGACTGGTGCGCTGAAAAGGCTTGCCAATAAACCCACTGAAGTCCCCCATTGTCCCATTTATTAAAAGAAGGAAAGTCAACTTGACTAGACCCACGTTGGTAGGACAGAAATTGAGTTCTCAGAAGAGGCGAAGTATCTAGGGGTAACTCTGGACAAAAGGCTCAAATGGAACTCTCAAATCTCGAATGTTACCAACAAGGCTACAAGGGCATTTTATGCCTTTCAAATACCTCATGGCAAGACTTGGGGAACATATCCCAATATTACGTATTGGAATTTAAATACCCATGCTATATATGCGGCACTGGTCTTGTGGCCAAAAGCTAACAGCGCTCTTACACGATATGTATTTGCATATGTAAATGTTACCATATATTACAACGTACCATAAAAGTAGCATTTACTTATGCAAATACATATCGTGTAAGAGCGCTATAAGAAAGTAAATGCGAGTGCCACCTTGAGCAAGTAGAACCGACTGGTCCGCGTGGCCATCACAGCATTTACGCGCTTCTGTCCAACGAATGCCCTTGGTGTCAAGCGATAATAACTATGATTGCCGAAGGGTTCTAAGTATGATGTACCGACAAATCGAAGATGGACAACGGGAGTACTGGGACAGGTGTACTTGGACCAAGATTCCAGAAAAGTCTGCCAATGGGCACGTACCCAACCATATTCCAGGCGGAAGTCTTCCCAATCGAAGTCTGTGTTCGCGAATGCCTTCGTAGAAGGACAAATGGGGTCACAATAAATTTTATGTCTGAAAGTCAGGGAGCTTTAAAGGTCTTAGACTATTTTAAAACGGCATCAAGGCTTGCGTACGGCGGTAATACTCTTTAGAACCACCTGGCGTAACGTTGTGGTGGGTTCCGGGACATGAAGGGCTTGAAGGCAATAAAAGGGCTGACTATATCGCAAAGCGTGGAGCCCAAACGCACTGGCGTGGTCCCGAGCCTTTTGCGACTGCCCACGAATCATGATTAGCAGACTGATACACCTTGGATAGCGATTGTATTCTCCATCCAAAATTTGCAACATGGCACCCTCCAATGTGCTTAGCTTCTTAAATATCCTAAGGTTGGAGTGATTTCAATTAGCGTTTAGCACAATAGATATATTTAGGTCGCAGCGCGAGTACTCCCGATGTAATAATAATAATAATAATAATAATATGTATATGTAAGAGACATACATTTGTTAAGTCTGTACAGTAAAGTGAATTGTTTTACGCAGCTAATTTCTTTTTATTGTACTAGCTGTGTTTTAGTTTTACTAAATGTTATGTTACCTAAATTTTTAATAAACTTGACATTGAAAAAAAATATTGAAAACTCAAAAAAGAAATTGGCAGGTTTTGGTAGGGAAAAAATGTGTCCGTGGCAACACTGTTTACGTACACAAATATACATTAGACTGCATCACTAAAAGTTGCGGTTTTTCCGGCGGGATTACAAAACCTAGTATATTTTAAGACTTCTACCAAAATATTTCGGAAAAATATTAAGATTTAAGTTAGCTGGACCGGTTTGAAAATGCCTCTAAAAATGGAGTGTTTCATGAATAAAAATTGTTTCTTAAAGGATTTTTTGAATCTTTTAATTAAAAAATCTACATAAAAATATTAAAAAATTTTATCAACGGAATCATAATAATGAGATTTTTGATGCTATTTTTTAACTTTCTTCAAATATTTGTGTAATAAAAACTTGAATAACTGCTCAAAAACTTTATCGATATAGACTTATGAGGTATCAGTGAAAATGTATTTATTCACCCTTTTTATTTCTCTGCAAAAAACCTCATTCACGTCCCAATATTTTCTTAATCAAATACCAACACATCTTAATTCAACATGGAATGACACTTATCTTAGCTTCCTCTTTCATACTTTGAAAGAGCCTATTCGCAAAAAAATAATAAGGTTGAAAAAATACCTTACCAGTGATAGCTGATAAGTCTAAATTGGTAAGGTTTTGGCTGAGGCATTCAAATTTTTCTTAAACCAGTCTTTGAAAAAAGTTCAAAAACAGCATCAAAAATCTCATATCATAATTCCGTAGAAATTTTTTTTTTAATTATTTTATGCAAACTTTTTATACTTAAACTGTCTGAGGTATTTTTTTCAAAAACTATTTTAAAAAACGGTTTTTATTAATAAAAAACTCAATTTTGAAGGTATTTTCAAATCGCTCCAGCTCACGTAAATCTTAATATTTTTGCGGGATATTTTGGTGGAAGTCTTAAAATATAATAGACTTTATAATTCCAGCGGAAAAACAGCACCGATTTTTTTATATGGGGGGTGATGCAGTCTAATATACATATATATGTATGTATATAAACTACGTAAGTGCGAATGATTGTACATTTGTTTGTACTAGAGGTTTACGCCGACAGGCTTTGCGGCGGCGGCGTGGTCAACTTCTAAAATATTCGGCGGCGGCGGCGACGCCGGCGCGTTTGGAAACGCCGGCGCTATTGCTCATAAGGTAGATTGAAAACAAGGTTGGTCTACTTTTTTTCCAAAAGTTTAACCCATCAACTCGAACCAGAATGGGCCTTTTTGACCCACTGTTGGAAAAAATGGCTTATAGATGGTTAACATTTCCACTAAAATATGAAGCGCCAAATTTTTCTAACGAGAACCGAATGTAATGAAAAACAAGTAAGAGCAGCGCTGTCTTCGGCTATGCCGAAGGCTTGATACCTTTCATGAACATCTACAAATTTTACTTTGACAGATTACTGCTTTTGAATACATCTGCATACATCGATAGAGGAGTTACATACCTATATAAAAAATCGCATCTGAACAATCAGAGGTATTGAAGATATACCTTATATTAGCACCAATCTAAGTGATTTTCACTGCTATGTGATCGGTATGTAAACCGGTAACACAATTTATTGGGTTTAGTTTCCTACATAAAGAAGATATATCGCAAAAACTGGTATCTGAACAATCAGTGGTATAGGAGATAAAGCTTATACAGCATAGATTTTGACGATTTTCTCAGTAGACTTTGTATTATTATTTATAAAATATCTTACGAAATTTATCGGTTTTAGCTGTTCAAATAAAGGAGTTTTACAGTAAAATCCCATATCTGAACAATCAGATGTATGGAAGATAAGTATACATTTTAATGGGTCTATCTCTTTTTATTCTGGTACTTACAAACATCGGACCAAAGTTATAATACCATTTCATGCTCATGAAAGGTATAAAAATACATAGAAAAATCAACTTGTCCTTATTATATCTCCACTAATTGAGGAGTTAGATGCAAAGAGGCCGCTTCTATTAAAACTGCTTTCTGAGAGATTGGCGTTAAAGTTTTTGTTGTGTTATAACTTTCTTGTTGTGTAGTAGGTGTATAAAAAGTAGTATTGTTGTAGTATTGAAAAGAATTGTCTACTGCGGAAAAA
>NW_016158358.1:32062-51763 GCF_001687245.7 Rhagoletis zephyria | reverse complement strand
CATATATGTTATAGTCACCCGATCCTTGTTATTTTCACTGTAAGTATTCTGTTAATAATGAGTGAAAATGGTGCGAAATTTCATGTTCCTAGCTGCATAAATGGAGGAGTTATGATAAAAGACCTCATATCTGAACAATCAGTTGTATGGGGGCTGCAGGTTATAGTTACCCGATCTTTGTTATTTTCTCTGTTGATAATGAGTGGAAATAGCGCAAAATTTCATGGTCCTAGCTATATAAATGGAGGAGTTATAACGAAAAATCTCATATCTGAACAATCACTTGTATGGGAGCTATAGGTTATAGTTACCCCATCTTTTTAATTTTCACTGTAAGTTTTATGTTGATAATTATTGAAAACAGTGCGGAGTTTCATGTTCCTAGCTATATAAATGGAGGAGTTATAACGAAAAATCGGCCGCTGTGGTGTAGTGGTAAGCAGTGCGCGCTTTCACTCACCAGCACCTGGGTTCAAGCCCTGGTCAAAGCAACATCGCAAAAAAAATCGTTAGATTACCAGTATTCGACCCTAATTTAAATGTAATAAACGCTTTCGTCGAAAAATATGTTACCTATGTTTTTTCTGGGTTACGCTCTTTTTGGAAAAACAAAGAAGATCATATTCTTGTCTAATGACCCAAATTATGCAAAAAAACTAATTTAAAAATGTAATTTTCATTTCGTAAAATTGTGTTTTTATACAAATAGTATTTAGTTCCTTCAAACGATGTATTCAATGTACATACATCATGAAAATTTTGTACAAAATTCCTTAGGCGCCGAACGCCGCCGCCGCCGCCGCCGCGCC
This sequence comes from Rhagoletis zephyria, assembly GCF_001687245.7. NCBI lineage: Eukaryota > Metazoa > Arthropoda > Insecta > Diptera > Tephritidae > Rhagoletis > Rhagoletis zephyria. The sequence continues at coordinate 50,954 of NW_016158358.1, read as the reverse complement.
GGTATTTTCGTAACTCGGCGGCGGCGCGTGAGGAATGACAAAAAACGGTGGCGGCGGCGGCGTGGCTCGGCGGCGTATACCTCTAGTTTGTACATATGTATGTATGTACTTAAGAAAAGTCCCGGTCATGCAACCACTCCTCGCCACCACAATGTGACATTGTCGATACATTGTTGCTAAAAATGGTTAGGAATTGGCCTTCGCCCACCCTTAGCAATAGCAATGGCTTTAGTCTGCTTCAATATAACATTAAGCAGGCCCATTAAACGAGCAATAACAGTCGACAGACTTCATTGCAAAGCAGGTGGTGGGAGGTGAAATGTAGCAAAGACCAGTCAAAGAATTCAAGAACGAAATGTCCATACGTACATGCATACATACAAATGGATATTTGCATAAAAAAAGGAAATATCGTTACTTGAATACAGAAAGGCCCTAACTACCACGTTTGTTTCTTTAAAGATTTGTTATAAACTTTATATAAACTAAAGTTCTTCAGTTACGAATTTATTCAAAATACTTGTTTTTAATAAACAGTGAAACTAATGGTGACTTCGTTTATTCCAAAAAATGTTGCCCATCCCCAGTGCAAAATGTGTTTGATGTTACACTCAACCCTGTAAAAGGACATGTTTTTGCCTTCTTGTCTTTGTATAGCTCACGCATTTCATAACATTGTCGTTTTAAATAACCAGCTGATATTCAGGGCAACCATCTCCCCTGACAAAGCTTCAAAGGGCAGAGAATGTGCCTTTTTTGCGTTACAAGAGTGTGAGATTTTAAGAAACGAACACAACATTTTCTCACCCTTTGCCTTTAATTTAGAATCGAACACGAAAGGAGAAAGTGGCAATCAAAAGGCGACATTTTTTGGTAGAAACGAAATCACCATAATTTACGAGTTGCTTTTAAATTCTATTAGGCCCTTAGTGAGTAATTTACGAACCTTGAACAACGCTGAATTTCGAAAATGTTTGAACCTTTCTATTATAAATCGCGGGTCATTAGCGTACACAAGGGGTGTGTTTTGGGGTTCAAACCCCCCCTAAAGCTAATAACCTCAAATACATAAACCTTAGAATCTAGCTCTCAAGAAAAATCATAAGAAATATTTATAATTATTCCTGTTGCTTGAAAAAAGCACTTTGCTTTTGCTGTAAATTTTCACGAAGAAATAAATATACGAGCAGCTGGAAACTGATTTAAGAAATTTTTGTAGAAGAAAATTTCTTTTCCATTTCTTGAGCGTCGTTTTATATGAATTTTTCTTAAGAGTTCAGTTAATTTTTTCAGTATTCGAAATAATAAAAAAGTTTGGCAATCGTGAAAAATCACCATTTCTATCGAAAACCAGAAACTAGAAATCGAGGAAAATGAACATAAAAGTGTAAAAATTCCATAGAATCAATTAATTTATTTTTAGTAAAACTCTTTTTTACAATTTTTTATTTCTTTTGAAAATTGAGGGCATCTTGTGTTTATAGAACTTTTTATTAAACAAGTAATTTTTATACAAAGCACTTTGCTTTTGCTGTAAATTTTCATGAAGAAATAAATATACGAGCAGCTGGAAACTGATTTAAGAAATTTTTGTAGAAGAAAATTTCTTTTCCATTTCTTGAGCGTCGTTTTATATGAATTTTTCTGGAGAGTTCAGTTAATTTTTTCGGTATTCGAAATAATAAAAAAGTTAGGCAATCGTGAAAAATCACCATTTCTACCGAAAACCAGAAACCAGATATCGAGGAAAATGAACATAAAAGTGTAAAAATTCCATAGAATCAATTACTTTATTTTTAGTAAAACTCTTTTTTACCATTTTACAACGCTTTTATCAACTTGCAATGTTGTGTTCCAGAAACCTTCAATGTTGTGGATCCAGAAACTTTCAATGTTGTGTTCCGACACCAAAACAAAGCTTTGAAAAGCTCCTATAAAAAAGCATAGTGAATAGGGCGAGGTAGATGACATCTAGATGTCGCCCTATGTACTACGTTTGCTACACCGGAAATAGACGACACGCCATTTCTTTAAATAAAATTAGTTTGACTATTGTCAACTAAATCGAATGCTTTGTAAGTGAAGTGACTTGTGGACCACTTGAGGTATAGGTGGACCAGTTGGTAACCACTTTGGGACCAGTTGGTAACTAGTTCGTGGGACCAGTTGGTAACCAGTCGGGGACCAGTTGGTAACCAGTCGGGGACCAGTCCGGAAAGCAGTTGGGAACCAGTTTGGGACTAGTCCGAAACTACTTACCTTCGGANGGGTATATGAATAACGACCGCTTAAAATCGATTTCAAAGTTCTACTTTCGCTGTAGAAATTTTAGGTCTACGTTATGTAGTTTGACTATTGTCAATTAAATCGAATGCTTTGTATTGCATGCGCTCCACGTTATTTGACATACATATATTTTTCGATCTTTTGTGAAAGCGGCACATAAATATTCAGTTGTAACATCACGCATTTGTAGAATATTTTTCCATAACTTTGTACTTTGTGCTTGGGACTTTTAAGCAGATGAAACATGATGAAAATATCAGATTTTTTTTGAAGAACGAGTGGTCGCTGATTATTTTCAGACTCTGATTTAACCAAGAACAATAGCATCCGGAACTAGCTGAATTGAAAGGTTCCAATTCCCTTCCATCTTTGAGAACTTCTTTACTTTTACAAGATTCTCAAGGTAGCCTTCGTATTTGGAGTTTCTCATGTTGAAGATACATCCCTGATGCAAGCAAGAATTATTTTTTTTGCGTAGCAAAGAATATCTTATCTCTTCGCAAAATGTTAAAACTGCATCCACACCACACGCACTGGACGGAAAAAACAGCAAGCTGTGTGTGTTCTGTTATTGGTTTGGGATCCATATATGTAAACAAAGTATACAATTTTAAAGTAAAATGTAAACAACAATGTCAATTTAAAGACGAAATTCCTGACAAAAGTAAAATCAGCTCCTATACTATTGCTAGCTGTTCAATATGCTTTACTCCACACAGAATATTTATTATTATTATTATTATGAGCCTTGAGCACTGCGACCTCTAGGGTGGTCTATTGTGCGTGGCCCTTTACCCTATATATGAAGGCTTTTAATATAAGCTAGCACTTCGGTGGGCTTTTTGTTCCATATTTCGAATGGATTAAGAATATTTAACGTGAAATACGTTGAAAAACATTTAAAAAGCTAAATACTAGTGAAATTTGATTTACAAATTTCAACAATAATCATTAAGGTATAACTTCGACTCATACTCACAAATACCCAGTTTTTCTAGCAAAATTCTAACTACAGAAACCATCTACAGATGTGCTCCTCGATTCGAATCAAAAGCGTCAAGATTGAAAAATAATAGGCATGCCATTTTTGGCGTTCCGTCTGAAATAAATAAATTACCAGGACAATTGACGAAAAANCCGTCAAGATTTAAAAATAATAGGCATGCCATTTTTATGAGCTGCTAAGGCGCCAAAATACCAATACCGGACAAATACGGGACCTTAAAAGAAATACGGAACATTTGGCGTTCCGTCTGAAATAAATAAATTACCAGGACAATTGACGAAAAAAGAGGACTGTCCCGTATAATACAGGAAGGATGGTCACCGTAATCATATGTCTAATAAATAAAAATCTCGTGTCACGGTGTTTGTGGTCGAACTCCTCCTAACGACTCTACCGATCTTTATGAAATTTTTTGAGTATATGTGGTAGGTGTGAGAATCGCATGTAAAGTATATTTCATACCGCTAGGTGCAGGCGGCGTGGCACCTCCTATACAAACCGAATTTTTCATACTGCATATCACTGGAAGTATTCATTGTAGAGTACTCGAACATGGTATGGAGATATATGAAAACAATCGCATATTCATGGAGAAAAATTGCGGTTATTGGAAAAGGGGGCGTGGCACCTCCCATGCAAACCGAATTTTTCATACTGCATATCTCTGGAAGTGCTCATGGTGGGGTACTGGAACTTGGAATGGAAATATATGAAATCAATCACATCGCCATGAAGAAAAATTGCAACTATTGGAAAAAGGGGCGTAGCACCTACCGTACAAACCGAATTTTTCATACTGCATATTATGTTCATACCGCTGAGTGAAGGGGGCTTGGCACCTCCCATAAAAAACCGAATTTTGCATACTGCATATCTCTGGAAGTGTTCATGGTAGAGTACTGGAACTTCGTAAGTACAAGATATATAAAATCAATCGCATAGTCATGAAGAAAAATTGGGGCTATTAGAAAAAGCGTCGTGGCGCCTCCCATACAAACCGGAATTTTCACACTGCATATATCTGGAAGTGTTCATGGTAGAGTACTGGAACTTGGAATGTACAAGATATATAAAATCAATCGAAAGTCATGAGGAAAAATTGCGGCTATTGGAAAGAGGGCCGTGGCACTTCCCATACAAACCAAATTTTTCATACTGCATATCTCCGAAAGTGTTCACAGTAGAGTACTCGAACACGGTATGGAGATATATGAAATCAATCCCATACCCTTAGAGAAAATTGGGGCTATTTAAAAAGGGGGCGTGGAGCACTATTACGTATCTTTGTATGCATATACACTTTTGCTAGGTTATTTAAGACGGCAATGGAAACATGCCTTCTGGCAACCACCAAAAAGTAATATTAGAAGATAAATACGTCACAGTAAATCATGAACTTGAACTGTTGGTGAAAATGTTGAACCAAAATGTTTCAATACAAAAAATTTATTTTGGCGGGACGAATTTCGCCGGGTCTGCTTGTATGTATGTATGTATATAATAAAGAAAATTTTCATAGTATTAATTTATAAAGGCTCAAGGTTTAATTTTAACATACATACGTACATATGTGTGCACATGCATACAGATTCGTATATAATACATATAGTACCGTATCCGGTGACGCTGCACTATTTAGTACCTTCCGGACTACACCCAACACCTGGTAATTGGAAGCTGCCGGCTAAAGAAACCATTAGCCGGAAAATACGTGCTAGACAGGGGGCAAAATAAATGGGAGGAATCCACCAACGGACGCTGGACACATCAACTGAGCACTAGCGTTGGAAAATTTATATCCCGACCCCCCGGCGAAGTGAGCTTCCACCAAACTGAAGTGCTTAAGGCGTTCTTACAGGATATGTATTTGCATCTGTAAATGTGACTTTTTCAATACATATGTAATTGCGTATGTCTGTCAAATTCACAGTCTTTATTTAACTATTTAAAAATACGATCTTTGAAAACGAAATAAACTAAACTCAGATGATTCTAACGGGGTGTCAGATGAAAATAGAAACATTTCTATTTCGTATGTTCGTGCATCTGCTTTGTACAGAAACAAATCTAATTTGCCTTTACACGATATGTTGGAATTTCCATATGTAAAAAGTGGCATGAACACATGCAAATCCATATTGTGTAAGAACACCTTTACATGTCACGGCTGCTTCAGATCGTACCTGGAGCGCTTTCAACACGCAGAGCTAAACCACTGCGAAACGCGTGGGGATGGCACTATCGCCGAACATTTTTACAAGCTTTTATTTAACTTCACTTGTATGTATGTATTAGAGGTATACGCCGCCGAGCAACGCCGCCGCCGCCGCCGTTTTTTGTCATTTTTCACTCGCCGCCGCCGAGTCGTGGAAACATCGGCGCGGCGGCGGCGGCGGCGGCGTTCGGCGCCTGAGGATTAATGTACAAAATATTCATGATATACAGTGGTCGAAAAAATTATAGCTGCAGCAGAAGTTTTAACAATTTATTTATTTTTTTATTATTTAGTGTAAATCCAAGTTTCAAACTTTGTGCAATATTAAAAAATTTAACAAACTTTCGCAAAAATTTTGAGCTTTTTAATTAGATTTCTTGGAAAGATTTTGAGTATGCAGTTTTGTAGCTCATTGAATTCTAGTAGAATAAAGTGCAAGTTTCAAATAGCTAAAAATTAAAGTAGGTTTTTTTAGAATTTTTCGTCTCACAAATAAACACAATTTATTTTTATATGGAAGAAAACCGTAACAAATTCAGTAAAATTAAAAATCAAGGGTAATTTTAAGCCATTTGAACTTGCATTATATTCTAGTTGAATTCAATGGGCTATAAAACTGCATACTCAAAATCCTTCTAAGAAATCTAATTAAAGAGCTCGAATTTTTTGTTGAATATATATATTTTTTTAATATTACACAAAGTTTGAAACTTGGATTTAGACGGATTTTGTTAAGGAATGAACTATATTTTTATAAAAAATTACTGAAATTTAATAACATTAAAAAAATAATAAGTTAAAGCTTGTCAATATGTGGTGCGGTTGTAATTTTTTCGACCAATGTACAAACACTGGAATATATCGTAGAATTGCGTTTAAAATTGGCGGAAGGGGTACATCATATTCCGATGGCGGAAGGTTAATATTGTTAAGCATTTAAAGTTATTAACAGAAAACTTTTATGGGGTATAGTTTTTTTTGCACGAGCAATCGCATGGTCAAAAACGCACTAGGTCTTTAGCTTTCAGTTTTAATACACTAGTAAAATATATTACACGGTGTCCTTGAACCAGATTCAACTGAATTGGTCGGGAACGATGGAATTTCCGATTATAATATTTTGGAGGGGTGTTCCCGAGTTAGAATGCGTGAAGTTCAAAATCGTGGCAAGTGCCGATTTCAAAAACGGTAACTTTTCCGATTTTCAGCCGATGTTTCGCTTTTAAGCATAGTATAAATAAGACATTATATGAGTAATTTTTTAAATATCGAGCTCGAACCGCTAAAATAACGTAAGCGACATTTTCTTAAAAATTTCTTTTTGACGTAGAAATATTCCTAGAGCATCCAATTGCAGTTCTGCATAAAAAAAATTAAAAAAAAATTTCGCTTACGTTATTTTGGCGGTTAGGGCTCGATATGTATATACATGTATAGCCTGTAGGGAATTCCGTAGTCGTCTACTACAATAGCCAACTTTTGGTCCACTTATAACGGCCTACTTTTATCTGGCTTCAAAAAAATTAACTATAAACACTTATTATTTTATAGGTGTTCTTTTATTAGTTAGTTTTTTTCACTTCATAATAAAAACTTGTACTATCGTCCGGGCCGGTACTAACCCTAAATGTTTTTTAAAATATTTAAACGAATTTCCAACGTCATCATCGCATCCTTATTCAGTGCTTTTGAAAAATACCAAGTATTTTCGTGAAAATTTTTTTTTTTTTATAGAAAAACTTCGTCTAAAGGCAGAATTTGTTTTGCTATACTGTTGTACGGATCAAGTGAACGCGTAAAATAGTTTTTATTGCTTTAGTAAAATGCGTTCCTTTAAGCTCAGATGGACTGTATGCAAGAAACTCGTCTTCTATTGATTTCTGATTTTCCCCTGTTGTAAATAATCTCGAATCTCTATGAAGATCGCTTTACAATTTCGAGCTCAAAATGTTTGATTAACCATGGGAAAATCATTACGATAACAACATTGAGACAAAACATGTTGACTTCGGAACCTTTCTATGTTTCACATTAGGCCAGATTGGCGGTTGTTTTGACTTGCACGGAAATGACCTTACCACACTTGCATGTGTATCTTGGCATGCGCTTTCGCATTTATTGGATATTATAAAAGTTATGTGAATATTAAATAATCTAATTTAACGAAATTTTATAATTTTTATAATTTTTATCTTCCAACTAAATTTAAGGAAAAATCCGGGTCCGTTGGGAAACAGCCCCTCCCTTTAGTCGGGCCTGCACATATATGTATAAATATGTATACAATCGACTTGTATATATGTAAATATATATACTTATTCATCAAGAACCTTATCGAAAACCTACCTGAAAATCGAAAAAGTTACCGTTTTTGAAATCGGCACTTGCCATGATTTTGAACTTGACATATTCTAACACTGGAACACCCCCCTAAAATAGTGTAATCGGAAATTCCACCGTTCCAGACTGATTCAGTTGAATCTGGTTCAAGGACACTGTTGTACAAGATAGACGCATGTTGTATGGGGTTTGGTAGGACATGGTATCAATAGGGCAAAGAAAGGATGTCAGATGAAAGGATACGCAGAATTGTCATTTAGGCGTGACTCGCCAAATTATGTATATGGCACGAATGCCGCACTTTCAGTATTAGTGGCAGGAGTGCCGCTCTGTTAAAATGATGAGATCTGTATCGTTTCGATACTCAAAAATGATTGTCCTTTATTTCAACTTTCATTTGTTTATATAGCTTAAAAATACAATACAAACTCTAAGTTCAATATACTTAATTGACCTACTTAATTTCTACTATTGCTCATAATGATTTATGGTAGTCATGTGCAATGTGATTCCTCACTATTAACACTCAAAAAACTTTTGGTGACACATTGTACATATTTTGTTTCGTCAGCAGTTATTTGTATATGCAAAATTGCTTGAGCACACTTTCTGTTCATAATAGCCGATCACACTCAACATGACCCAATTCTCATATTATAAGCAAAAAATATAATTAATAAAAATGAACTGCTATGCATATAGCTAACACATATTGTATCAGGTACATGCACAACAACACCGTGATTATTTAACTAAACTATTCAAAAAGCGCAAATCTTTTACAACGATAAGTTGTTTATCTTGTTACTAAAAAAAGGAAATAATGTTCGCGAACTGAAAAGAGAAAATGCAAAATGGTGTACTGTGTTGTCACTCTATTTATGGGCCATTCCATACAATATTTACACTTCAATATTTTTTTGGGGGTGAAATATTTTTTTTACATTCTTTGTCGAAAAAAATCCCGAAATTTTGAACTCACAAAGAAGTATCTTTTTTCATTTTTTTGCAGTTAATAAACTGTTTGTCGGAGAAAATCAGTAAGTAAGCAAAACGCGCGTAATTACCTCGGCTTTGTATTAGAATGTGAGATATTTTTTTATTTATCATACACCGTTTTGATTTTTTTCAATCTAGGTAGCTGTCACACTCTATGGAGTACACTGTAAAAATTTTAGAATGGAAAAACCAAAACTGTATTTACGAGTTTTTTTCATGTGTGCGTACAAAAAGTTTCAGCCATGCGTTGCCAGTGGTTCTTTATGTACGCAGGCCTGAAAAAGCTCGTAAATACTACAGTTTTGGTTTTTCCATTCTTAATTTTTACAGTGTACTCCATAAAATCTGACCATTATTTAGATTGCAATAAAAAATAAATAAACAGTGCATAGTTAATTAAAAAAAATTATAAAACGTATATAAAAAAAAATATTTATTTAAATCTATCCCACACTGTAATGGAAAGCCGAGGTAATTACGCACATTTTGATTGCTTAAGGGATTTTCTCCGAAATATAGTTTATTAACTGCAAAAAATTTAAAAGAGACAATTCTTTGAGATTTTGAAATTTTGGAGATTTTGTACGATATTTTCGAATATCATGACGAAATAAAAAATAGGTGTCTCCTTTCTTTCGTTAAAGAAAGTAAAAAAATATTTCACACCAATAAACAATATTGTGGTGTAAAGATTGTATGAAATGATTTTCGAGTGAAGTGATTCGGAGTGATTTGGGAGGAAAAGTGAAGTGATTGTCGTAGTGACTATTTACAACGCTTTTTTGAAACGCAATTACGGCCGTGGGGTTATTCGATTTTACTTTTTAATAAGCTAATTGGTTAATCGATTATTTTTTTATTTAAGTATTTCTATAAACAAACATATGCACCGAATCCAAATATTTATAAGGCGCCTTTTAAATAATATTTCGCGTTACAATTTAGCAAGAATTGGTTTCCTACGTTCTTTGGTATGTGGCTAATGGCCAGATACCCCGGCGCAATTTGAGACGCCGATTATTTCTAAGATTCACGACGACGCCGCCGCAATATCTATCGGCGTAAACCTCTAGTATGTATGTATGTTTGTATGTCCTGGAACTTTGCAGTCAATATTTAACAAACTTCCCGATGAGCTACAGACTTGAAACTTCAAACTTAGCTCAGAACTCGAGGACAATGCAATATAAAAGATGAATTAATCCGCTAGGTGGCGCAGGAGTCGAGATATTTATAAAACCCCCATTTATAGTCTGATATGGTTCATATTTAGAACATATATTACTTGTATGAAAAGAAATAACTCCGANTAGGTGGCGCAGGAGTCGAGATATTTATAAAACCCCCATTTATAGTCTGATGTGGTTCATATTTAGAACATATATTACTTGTATGAAAAGAAATAACTCCGATTAAGTTCACATTTAGAATGCATATTGCTTACATTTAAAGAAATAACTACACAAAAAATGTTGGCAGTTATGTGGTGCGTGAGTCTATATATTAATTGCAAGACTTCGAAAGACTAAAAAGTAGAAAATAAAATTATAGTTAAAAATCTAAAAACACGCTTTTATTACAACATGCAGCTTTTTGACATAATTTTCAATGGGATATCTGTAAAAAAAACTGCAACAAACTTTACAGTGGAGTTTATTTTGTCTATGACTACGGGCCAATCACTTTAATCATATTTTTAGCTGATTCAAAAAAGTTAAATTAAATCAAGTTAGGGAACTCCCTATTCTTCTTATACGGAATCGCTATATATATCAATTATTTTATACTTTTTAGTTCTTGTTGTAATAAAAGCGTGTTTTTAGTTTTTTAACTATAATTTTATTATTCCATTTAGTTCATACTACACCAAAAATGTAAAAATATAATCTTTTAACTTTGTGCAAAACTCAGGAAAAATCAATAAACTTACATACTAATTTGCAACTTTTTTCAGATTTTTTAGAAGAATACAAAAAAATTATTAAAAATCAATCTGATTCTTTATCCGCTCAAAACTTGCACTCGTTTTACTAGAATTTTATAAGCTTGTTAAGTGCATACCCAAAAAATTTCTAAAAATTCTGGTTAAAAAGCTCCAAATTTAGATGAAAATGTGTGGAATTTTTCTACGTTCTCTATAAAGTTTGAAATTGTGATTTATATCGTTTTTGTTAAAGCATGAATCATGTTTTTATAAAAACATATCAAATAAATGTTAGCTTGAAAAATATTGTAAATATTTATTAAAAACGAAACACACCCAGAAAAAGGTTTAGTTATAATAACCAAGATTTGGTTATAGTGACCAAGTGGCATAGTTGGATATGGCGAAATAAATATCTAGTTCACGAAAGTCTGCAATTTACTTAAGACTTCTAGTTGGGACAAATGTATATTTGTTAATAATTACAAAACGACTACCTTGATTGGACAATATTGTTAGTTGAATAAAATCATTGTTGAGCAAATATAAACAATGCTTTGGTTGATACAAGTTTTCAATTAATTTTGTGAACTTGCTGTAGACTTGAATCAGCTAACCGTTTATTATTAGGAAAAGAGTTTCAGTTTGACACAAATAAAAATTTACTCGATGTTTGTTGTGTTTACTTTCTTCTTTTATTTGCATATATTAAGCATAAAAATACGTAAATATTTACATAAGTTAGTTACTAAAGTAAATAATACATATGTATATGTTGGTAAGAATTTCCTAAAAAACAACGATGAAACAGGAACAGTCGTGCGAAAACCCAGGTCAATATCTGCTGGAAGTATACTGCTTTGCTTTTTCCTTAGCTAAATAGACACTTTCAAATTATAATTCACATGAATTATATATCCACTGAAAAACCCCGGTTGGCATCAAACTTTATATTTTTAATTAAACTTTAAACTATGCGCGCACCGAAACAACTCGCGATGATAGCAAAACTGAAACTGAGACAAACAAGTATGGGCATGTCATAGCACACATGGCGCAGCGATCGACATGCCATAGCTTACTGCGCGCTCTGGGACCACATGCGTGTTTCACCCATATACGAACAGCGGTAGCGGAGCAATGATTTCCACCACAATGCAATGGTCGGCATACTAGCGCATTCAAACGATTCAATAAGTGGGACTGTGTGCATTGCTCAGCTGGCGCTCTTCGTATGTGCTCAGAGAGCGCTCAGCATTCTTTAGGGGAGGCTCACAAGCATGAATATGTTCCACTCTCAAACCAAATCGTGGTTGCCTCAACTAAGATTTGGTAACTATGACTAAACCACGTGTTGAAAGAAAGCTTATCTGCGTTAGCAGAGCTTAACTCTTCGTCTGACACATGAGCCCAGCCAGGCCTTTTACATTTTCAAATGACAAAAAAAGGCACTTTAGATATAGCTAGAGCCTAGAAATTTCAGGTAGCTTACTAAAGTGTAGTGAACTACCAATCTGTGAAAAATTATGTCGGTATCAGATGTATAAAGATAGATATATAGACATATTGATTAATACATCACATTCGTAACACATAGGTCTGGCTGGACCCACATATATCCTATGGAATTTTTACCTAAAATGAAGGAATGCAACAATTTTTCACAGTTTTCTTTTAAATTTAATTATTGCATTATCATGGCAGGAGATGATTTGCATTTTTACCTAAAATGAAGGAATGCAATGGAATATTACCCCATTATCTTTTTATTCGCCTCCAAAGCTCTTCCATGTTACTCGGAGCTCGCTTGTGCTATGCTAATCCTCTCTTCACCACAGCATTCAAATTTTCGATGGTTGCCCACTACATTACGTGAAAAGTTTGCTCAAGCAGCAGGCGGTGTCGAATTTTTTCAGAATCCTTTGGATCTCCGTCCTGCTGGCAAACAACTTATTCCGCAGGGTTTGCGCTTTTGTCTACAAAGTCCGGAAAATTTGTTTGGAGGATATGTTCATTATACCTTTTATATTAACCCATGGCACCAAATGCCAGCAAGTAAAACATCCCAAGCCATTAAGCTGCCACTGAAATTTTGTAAAAGTCACGAGACTTGGATCTTTTAGACTGAAAAGGGGTAATATGGTCCGATGGAACGAAAATTAATTGTTTCCAAAGAGATAAAAAGGCACACTTTTGGGAAAGACCTCATGAACATCTTCAAAAACACCATGCCAAAAAAAAACGTCTAACATGGTGGCCAGCACAAATCCCAGACCTCAAAGCTACCGAAAAATTGAGCGCTGTGGTCAAGAGAGAATTAGCATAGCACAAGCGAGCTCCAGTAACATGGAAGAGCTTTGGAGGCGAGTAAAATTATAATGGGGTAATATTCCAAGCGAAATCTTAGAAAAATCAGGAGAGAGCATTCCCAGACGTATGAAAATCGCGAATGAAAGCAAAGGAGTCTCCATAATCCTCTTGATATACACCTCCTTAAATCTGAAAACAGAAAAGTTCAAAACTGAGTGAAGAGAGTTGCCTTGCGTTTTTGCTGTGAATCACTTGTTAAATTTTCTTTATACAGTGAAACCCGTTTTCCTTTATGTGTTTACTTGTTTAAATAATGCTACGATATTGGTTTTAAATTACGTATACTTCATTAAATGTTCATGTTTTATGTAACTACATCACAAATTATGTTCGCTTGAGTACCCGCATCGAGGTATTTAAGCGGGTTTTACTGTACTAGGCTTTATACCTTAGATAATAAGGACAAATTGTTGAAAATTTCAATTTATATTACTGTAAGTAGTAGAATGTCGAACATGCACTCGGTTTTGATCGCCAGTGTATTTAAGTAATAAAATAAAAAAAGAAAACCCTTAAATTAAGTAAATGTTTGAATAACATACAATAAATAAGTTTAAATGAACAAATGTTGCACATAATTTCTATATAAATGCACACAATTTGCATGTGGGTCCAGCCAGACCCATGCGTCCCGAATGTGCCTATCGAAACATGTGTCTGACGGAGAGTTAATAACATCCTTTTATGAACCATACTTTAAGTTGAATGGAATTTGTAGAAATATGCTTCAAAAAAATATTTATTAGTATTTACCAAACCCTTCAACTAAATTAACGATTTGGTACAACCTAGATGAATATTAGAAGCTTTAATATATTTAGTTATAATTACCAACCCATGGTAATAGTTCCCAATCCTTGGTCACAGTTCCCAAATATTGTCAAAATTCGGGAACTAAATATCTTTAGTTGTCGAAACTAATCCTTTTTCTCAGTGTACTACGCATTAATTATGCGGATTTCGGGAGCATTTGTTTGCAGGGTATATATTTACGATTATGTGTATGTATACGCGGATATGTAAACAAAGCAAAACAGACGATAATTTGACACAAGCGTGCTCATAACTGCGATACCTAAATAAAAGCGTCAGCGTTGTCCGGCAGTCAAAAAATTCTCATTCCCATACAATTTGTATGAAACATACCGAAACAACGTGGCGTCAACGCTGAGCGGTTGGAAAATCCGATTTTGACAGGGCATTAGGTATTGAAGTTGGCTGCAGAAAACGGGGAAACTGTCATTTTCGTGCACACAGAAAGAAAAGTTCTATAAACAGCTTGACCGAGACGCAATTATCTATTTTCAAGTATACATATGTATGTATGTTGGTATGATTGCCGTGCTGAGTGCCATACAACAGATCCCCATAGTACTTCGACATTGAAACCCACATTTGAATTTGTGTCTCTGAAAGAGTCTTGGGATAGTGTTAAGAGTAAATATCATGAAGTCTGTCACAACTTACTCTGTTAACTGAAAACCCTTTTCAGCTTACGCTTCTACAAAAAACAAATTCAGGTCGAAATTGGGTGCTACCCCAGAAATGCGCATACTGCTTTCAGACATTATCTCGAACTACTATTTTATACAATAATTAATAACAAAGAAACAATTTCATTCGTCACATTAAAATGTAAAGTATGTATGTTTCTAGTAAAAGTTCTTAATCATATTTAAATTGCACTGCCTTTGATTTTTATTAATTTGATGGGGGGTTCCAAAAAATGAAGGGTTCCATCATCTTAAAAGTTAAATAAACCCTGACCTAGAGACTTGAAAGTTTAAACCTAGCTAAGGGATCCGATGACAATGCAATGTGAAAGATTATAGGTGGCGCAGAAGTCGAGATATTTGGAAAACCCGTATTTATGGTCCGATTTGTTTCATATTTAGAACTTAGGTATGTACATTACTTAATGGAAAGAAATAACTCCTCCAAAAATTTAGCCTCTGGGTTGTGCGGTGTCGATGTTTTTTTTTATTAACCATAATAAAAGCTTGTCGTTTAAAAAATTGTTTTTAAATTACTTGTTCTTAATAAACTTATTTTAACAAAAAACCTCAAAAAATTGATTTCGTTTGGATCATTTATCATGATTTAGAGCTAAATAATAAAATCCATAAAAATATATAGCTTTGATCTTTAACTCTTAAAATCTGCTTTACGCGTACAAGTATGCGGTTTTGTATGTTTTTCACCGAGACCTTTTATTAGACTCGTTCTGGGAAGCCTCTCCCTACAAAGGCTTACACACATTTAAGAACTTAATAAAAGCTTGTAAAGGAATCATAACCGGATATATTCCGCGAATGCAAAAAATTCCTTAGGATTCAAAAAGAATTGTAAAAAAATACTCGCGGAAAGCTGGTACTTTAGAAAAGTTTAAATTTAACTTTGCGCGGTAAAATGATATACAAAATTAAAACTTGATTGCATCATTAGCTTCTGTATGACAATCTATAAACTATTTTTAAGAACACAATGCAGGAAACAAAATGTTTAGTCAAAAGCGAACGACCTTTCCAGAGTAGGTAAATTAGTTTATACAAATGCAGCGTTAGAATTCATACTCTAATTCCGGTCAACGGTGACCGTTCGCTGCGCAAGTAAGAAAAGTGTAAGGGACTGGGGAATTTCCTCTATCCAATGTGACCACTGAACTTTCTTAAAAGTTTGCAAATTTAACTTATAGCCACCTGGATCGTTCAAATACCTCTTAGGTATGTGCACTAAAGTGGTCCAAAAATGTATGTAAAAAAAATAAGGATTGTTATATACCGAAAAAAATATACCCATATTTTTTTATTTTGAAATCAAAAAATATTTAGGGAGTGCTCAAAGCGCACAAAGTTTTCCATGTNGCCTGGATCGTTCAAATACCTCTTAGGTATGTGCACTAAAGTGGTCCAAAAATGTATGTAAAAAAAAATAAGGTCGGAATTTTAAGGCCGCCACCCCCTAGGATTGTTATATACCGAAAAAAATATACCCATATTTTTTTATTTTGTAATCAAAAAATATTTAGGGAGTGCTCAAAGCGCACAAAGTTTTCCATGTATTTTATATGGAGAAAAAACAATTTTTCGTAGAAATGGTATAAAACTCTTGAGAATCAATGTTTTTCGACCGGAAAACTGTGGTTCTCTTTAGGAGACTTCCAGTATTAATATCCAATTGTTTATTTAACAATTTTTTATGATAAAAGATTTTTATTGGGCCCCCCATTGCATTTTCTAAGGGCTTTGGAGGACCTATAAAATATAGTTACCATTAAAAAATTGTTAAAAGAAAACAATTGAGTATTATTACTGGGAGTCTCCTGAAGATAAGTAAAGTTTTCCGATCGAAAAATATTGATTTTCAAGAATTCTATACTATTGCTACGAAAAGATGTTTTTTCTCTATATAAAATATTTGGAAAACTTTGAGCGCTTTGAGCACTCCCTAAATATTTTTTGATTTCAAAATAAAAAAATTGGGGTATATTTTTTTCGATATAGATCAATCCTAGGGTGTGCCGGCATTAAAACTCCGACTTTATTTTTTTGGACCACTCTAATGTGCACCCTATCGACTGAGGGCATGGACCGAAAGAACGGCACGCCAACCCAGCAGGATTCGAGTATTCATCGCGTATTTCATAAACTAAACAGCTACACTTTGACTTCATCAGATGTCAAAAAGGAAAACTAAGGGATATTGCATGAGAATCATTTGTTCTAAACAGTTAGAAAATCGAATACATATAATAAATTTGTGGCAAAGCTGGTTCTAGATAGCATGAATAAAGTAGTGACCACCATAGTCAAAATAAACTCGGTTCTAAATATTTAGTCTCGGTTTAATGTGTCTAAATATGGATAAGAAAATAACAGTTACATTCCTTATAAACACATACATACATATATATGTACTTAGTGCTTTTTTAATCTTAATACGTTTGGAGGCAGCATTAACGTTTGTAGATAATTACGAGCATTAACAATTGAAAAATTAGTTGGCTGGATACCTTTCAAGCACGTTTCAATCTCGCGCTGGGGATATACATATGTATATGGTTTTATTGTATCAGTGATTTTTCAGTATCAGTGAAAAGAGTGATTTCGATTTTTAAATCACAGTGATTTTTTATGGCTATTTCGACCGCTAGTTCTTTTAATAACACAGAAATGTGTAATAGTTCTAATAAATGATGCCAATTCAGTTTTGGTACATGTTGGGATAGTTCCCTACCCGTAGGGATTTTAGTCGACAAAATTAGTGTGGGGAAAAGATTGCTATATCTTTACTCGTTGATACAAATTTTGAAATAAAAAACTGAAACGCAAATAACGCGATCAAGCAAATCAAACTGCGTACTTGAAAATGTCCATTTAAAGCAGCCATATTCACAATAAATAATAAAAAATTGTAAAACCACCATTTCTACCATGATAGAGAAAAATCACTGATATTGGGGCCTAGCAGTAGCAGTCAATATAAGCGAATTTTAAATCACAGTGATAAAATCACCGGTAGTGAAATATCGCTCATCACGAATTGTCATCAAGCATTTAACCAGAGATCTAGGAAATATTTAAGGCGTTTATTCATCCCAATCTTACTTACTTCTGGAGGTTCATCGATTTATCGAATTCCATGGTTATTTTCTGAAGAAAAGTACAGTTTCTGAGATACACAGCAATCTTCCTGTATGCCCTTCGCTGTAAAAAGTGCACTTATATGAACACTTCCATGTGTGTGCGTATATTTGTGTACACATGTATGTATGTACATATGTACGTATAAGCTTATGGTTGGGAACACGAGCATTATATGCAAATGCGGTTCTTCCGTCATAGTTAAAAATATATTTTCCTCCATTTCACAGATTTGGCCATGTCATCTACACCCTGCCCTGTTTCATTCAACTTAGACTCCCTCTTACAGCCAATGCAACTCTATAGAGGGCATTCTGTTGTCATATCAAAATCCCATAAGGCTCATAACGTTTTGCGAAAGTGGCATCAGTGCCTGAAGCGAATCTGATGAAATCAAATGTTGTCGACGCCTATCTGCGAGGTAAAATAATAAAAGTAAAATACAAAACCAATAAAGGAAACAGCTCTTTACACATCACTTGCTCACTAACGGCAGGCATCAATCGTACCCCCACCTCAGGAAATCCGGCAGGCGAGTTATATATATGTATATATATATATATAGTACATACATTCGAACGCTATACACTTATAGAGACACATATGCATATTTACCTATACATACGCATGTATGTACATACATTTTTATGTAGTAGTTATGCAACCTGCGGAATTTCTCTTAAATATTTAACTTTAGTTAACTACAAAAGGCAAACTTGAAACTAGTGGAAAGGTAATGCAGGAGGAATGCAGACGTAATCGGGAGATTGTTTTCTTTAAATAATTTCCCGTTTAAATATCCTGGTATGAATTTTACTTTGAATGCACTTTTTTCTGCACTTCACAAATACTTTTTCGAATTCAGGACATATAAAAGGAAGATCGAAATTGGATGTTATTATTTTGAGGTTATGTCTGACGGAATTCGAATATGGGACCAGCCGCAGCAGAATATGGAAACAAATATGTAATATTAAACAAGTAATTTTTAGCAAAAAAAAAACCGACTTCAACTCCCATATAAAAAAAAATATATATGTATATATCTCATGATCCGCTGATCGGATCTTAACCAGCTTAGTATGGGACCACCTCTGAGACACTACCTT
>NW_016158358.1:21818-32045 GCF_001687245.7 Rhagoletis zephyria | reverse complement strand
AAAAAAAAAAAAAAAAAAAAAATATTCCGACGAACTGATAACCTCCTCCTTTTTTGGAAGTCGGTTAATAAAAAAAATAATTGTTATTCTTATTGATATTCTATGTCAAAAAGTAGTTAATTACGAGTAAGCTGACATCTAATGCAGAGGTAACCACCTTTAACTATTTCGCGGCCATCGCCATGAAAATATGTATAGTTAGCTTTCCTCATATATGTAATACAGTGAAACCTGCTTAAGTAAACCCCCCCCCCCCCCCCCCCCCCCCCCCNTAACCCGCTTAAGTAACCAACATTTTTGTGCACCGTGAATTTTTTGATGCAATCTGAAGAAAATCCCTCTCTTAAGTACCTCCCCGCTTATTTACCCAACCCGCCTAAGTACCTAAATTTTTCGTACCCCATTTCCCATTTTACTTATAATTTTCCCCTTTTAAGTGCTCTTTTAAGATGCCTTAAAATACTTACATACATATTCTGAAATTCAGTGCACTTGCACATTATTAAACTAAAATTCAAAGGCCAGTAAAACTTTTTACTCAAAAAAATCTTCTGGGTAAAAAGTTTGAAATTTTAATACGTTTTTTTAAGTGTTCTACAAAATCTTAAGCTTAGGTTTATATGGTATATTTATACTACAAATATGTATAATCAATGGTTGGTTGGTTGGTAGAAGTGTCGCCTGGGTATGTTCCCAGGACCCAATTTGTGCTGAAAGCACCATTTTGATACGCTTTCTCTGGGACCCCTGATTTTATCTGCTTTCATGATTCGTTGGGTTCGTCAAACCATTTGGATTTTCCGATGAATCTATTTAGGTTAGTAATGGTGAATTTGGAAATTTCCCCAAGATTTTGGATGGAAAAACTCCCGAGTGCGATCTGCCTTATTTGTGCCAATG
Organism: Rhagoletis zephyria; assembly: GCF_001687245.7. Taxonomy (NCBI): domain Eukaryota; kingdom Metazoa; phylum Arthropoda; class Insecta; order Diptera; family Tephritidae; genus Rhagoletis; species Rhagoletis zephyria. The sequence goes on along the minus strand of NW_016158358.1, from coordinate 31,145 downwards.
CTGGGCACTCGCAAAGATAGTGAAGGGCCGTTTCCTTACTTCCCACAAGATTACAGCTACGGCACCGAGGGTTATACGGAAGGCCCATTCTAGCTGCATGTTCACCAATGGGCCAATGTCCCGTTATCGTGGCTATTAATTTGACTATATCTTTCCTCGACCTCTTGAGAAGTTCTTCTGTCTTTGGCTTGTCATAGTGCGGCCATACGTACCTCGCAGTTTTGCAGGTTTGAAGGTTGTACCAACGTGTATCAGCCATACGTGTGAATTGCAGAGCAGTTCCCTTTTGATGAGTCCGAGTGGACAATTTATAGTTTCTGCTTCGGATTCATCCAAAGATGCTCCGGCCTTAGCCAACTCGTCAGCCCTCTCATTTCCGTGTATGTTCCTATGGCCGGGAACCCAGATGAGATTGATGTCTATTAACTCGGCCGCCGAGATTAACGCACATTTGCAGTTACTGACTGTTTTGGATTTTGTTACTGGTGAGGCAAGTGCCAGAAGTGCCGCTTGGCTATCTGAAAAAATGTATGCTTTTCGTACACCTACGCAGTTCCTCTCTAGTGCTTTACATGCCTTTCTACATCAATAATTATGTTCGCTTAAGTACCCGCATCGAGGTACTTAAGGGGGTTCTTTTAAGTACCCAACCCGCCTAAGTACCTCAAAAAGCTGACATTTTGTGTGAGATATTGAAAAAAGAAAGAGAGATCCGATAAGAGAATGTACTCAAAATAATAGTTTTATTTAAATATTGTAGTTATATTTAAAGACTATTTCTACATTTGGGGCTTATTTTTTCTGGTATTACCCTAATCGTTGTAAAGGCTTCCTTCTTTAAATATGGTCACCTTATCATTTGACAGTTTTCTGAATTAAATAACGCGCTATATGTGTTTCAGTAAGCGAATTAGCTGGGCGATAGGTGGCCGTCGGGTTCGCTGGGCGAAATTCGCCCATCGCCGACATTGTGTTTCAACGGTAGTATAAAATTAGTGCTGCCAACCCTAATAAGAATGATCAGTGTTGCCACGGAAAATAAAACTTAATTTGTGCTTATGCGCATGTGTGAATAGATAGGGGGCGGCTGCATTGAACCTTTAACGACACTGTGGAGTGGGTAATGAAAATACAGATACCAGGGCAGAAACAAAAAGAACCACATTTCTAAAGAAAAAGTGCAAAAAAGCGCATACGCATACGCAAAAATTAAGTTTTATAAAACTTAAAACGTAACCATTATTTTCCGAGCAAAAAATAAAACTTAAAACGTAACCATTATTTTCCGAAAAAAAATAAAACTTAAAACGTAACTATTATTTTCCGAGCAAAAAAAAAACTCAGTTAATAACGATTAAAAAGTGATTTTTATAATAAAACTTATAACCGTTACGGTCCCTGCTCCTTACACATCTTATATACACTCCTTTGCATAATTATAAATCCAGTACAATAGTCTTTGAAACAGCCGTCACAATCAAGATAGGTAAAAACTTTCTTCTATGACTTTTGTATGGTCAGAGCTCTCTTATAATAGAGTGGTTAATTTTTTTATAATCATAACTCAATTTAAAAGAACTCCAAAAATCTAAAAATTACTTGTTGCAAAGCTATAAATCCAAAAAGAGAAATCTCAATAAAACGAGTAAAACATGCAAATATGTCCTTCTAATACTCTATTTGTGCTCCATTGACTTTAATTGAAAAATGGGCTTCCTTTTACTTAGACATAATGTCTTCGGTAAAGCGTCATCCAGTTTATGCCACTCTTGCAAAACCGCCAATTTAAGCCATATAACGTTTTCAAATTGGCGATTATCAGCATCAACTTTCTTTGCCAGTATTCTCCACACATTTTCCATTGGATTGAGACGGTTTCACCAAATTGAACAAAATTTATAGGGAATATTCGGGCTATCATGCAGATAGTTTATGTGAAGTTTTCCTGAATTAGGAAAAAGGGGCGTGACCTCATAACTTCATCGAATTCAACCAAATTTTTATGGCATATTCGTGGTACCATGCAGATGCTGATAGTTTATGTGAAGTTTGCCTAAATTTGGATAAGGGGGCGTGGCACCTCTATCTTATATATAGAAATAAGTGCACCTTTTTGGTGTGACCTCATAACTTGAGAACGGCTTCATCGAATTCAACCAAATTTGTACGGCATATTCGTGGTACCATGCAGCTGGTTTGTGTGAAGTTTGCCCGAATTCGGAAAAGGGGGTGTGGCACCTCCCATACTAACTAATATTCCCAAGTTGTATATATCTTGAAACATTTGATAAAATATTACGATATGGGTATCAAGTTAATGATTACTGTTGGAGATATTTTTGGGAGAGTTGCCACTTATTTACAAATTTTAACTAAGTTAAATTGATAAAATAAATGAAATATGACAATGTGGATGTTGGAAATATTTTTAGAAGGGCTGCCACCTACTTTAAAATTTTAACTCAGTCAAATTGATGAAATAAATGAAATGCAGTATATTTTGCTTAGCTGCACATCCCTCTTTGCACGAAAAACTTGTGCACCTAACCGAAAAAAGCACTTAAGCGAATTTTCTTTACTACTTCAATGAGGAAGGTATCCGAATCCCTATGAAACCAAATAATGGAGAAGCACTTATCACGTAGAAAATAATGCAAGCGAAATTTTTTTCGAATGGTATCTTATTATCTATATAACTAGACAAATTGATAGCCATTTCCGTTGTTCTGAGATATGAGTAAAATAAATAAAAGCTTGTAAAATTAGGATATTGTAGGCCAGTGCAGGTAAACGTAATACTTTCTTTGATAATTGATACTAGTTGCACAATTTTTAAGGCAGTTATCGCCAATGTGCAGGTATGTTGAATGCATCTATCGGAGCAGTTTCCTTATAAATGTTAAAAATAATGTCTCAGATGCGCATTTTGGGGTAGGTATCTTAAATGTGNCGCACTTAAGCATAAATGCAGCAAAGCAAAATATACTGTATTGCAATTTGGGTGTCAAAATAAAGAGTTTAGGAGGGCTTATAGTGGAAAGTATTTTTGAGGAGGATTGCCACCAGTTTCAAAATGTTTACTCAATTATTATGGGTATCAAACTAAGAGGTTTGAGAAAGATATCTATTGGGAATATTTTTGGGAAGATTAGCGCCTATTGGACAATTTTACCACAGTTAAATTGATGAAATAAATGAAATATTGCAATGCGGGTATCTCAATTTAATTGATCAAATAAATGATATCCAGGGTGCCCCAGAACTCAACGTCAAGCCGAAACGGGGTGACAGGATTGATTGTAACCATCATGAGAAAAATCAGAAAAAAATCCATCCCATGCAGTTTTAAAATTATGGGCATTTAAGAAAAACCTAGAAATTTGTTCAAACTGTAACCATTTTTCGGTTATTGTGGTTAATTTTTATTATTTTTGTTCATTTAAACTTTGGAACCTTAACCCTAAACAACATTTCTAGAACCTAAGTCAAAAATAATGACACAAGTTCCCCAAGTTTTCTAGAAATAAGACTATTTGTTAAACTATGAATTTACAGTTTTTATAATTTGTCGACTTTGAAAGGCCCTCCTTTAAAAAAAATGTACTAAGTGCCTTGGAAAGTGCCATTAAAAGTTCGCGCATTTAATCAGAATTGTAAAATGGTAGAATACTTGTTAGTTTCGTACTAAAAAAAAGAGTAAAAAAATAAAAACCGATTTTTGCTAACCTACTTATTTTACTCAGTTCAAATGTTTTTTATTCGCACAAGCTCTTGGTAGGTTCTTAATTTTANAGAGTAAAAAAATAAAAACCTCAAGTAAGCCGATTTTTGCTAACCTATTTTACTCAGTTCAAATGTTTTTTATTCGCACAAGCTCTTGGTAGGTTCTTAATTTTACGGTAAAATTATGAGAGAGATGGATAGTGGACATGATTCTCATGAGCGATCGAGACAGATAGTGACGCCACTTTTACCAAAGTCAACAAAAGTAAGTAAAATTAATAAAATAATGAAAAATATTGACCTAGTTTAGTTTAGGTTTATTGGTATAAAAGTCAGATAGGGAAATAACATTTTTTATTACAATAAATGTTCAAATTGTTTNGAGAGATGGATAGTGGACATGATTCCCATGAGCGATCGAGACAGATAGTGACGCCACTTTTACCAAAGTCAACAAAAGTAAGTAAAATTAATAAAATAATGAAAAATATTGACCTAGTTTAGTTTAGGTTTATTGGTATAAAAGTCAGATAGGGAAATAACATTTTTTATTACAATAAATGTTCAAATTGTTTACCATCATCCTCAATACACGCCCTACATCTTCTTAAAAAAGATCTACTTATTAGCCGGGCATATCCTCGAGAGTAGGGATGCAAATTTTCAGAGCCAACATCGATACATCGATATTTCGATGTATCGTAAACACTAACATCGATGCCGAAAAAAATCGCCCCAAAACTATCGATATATCGATATTTTCCGATGTTTCTCTTTTTTAATAAGTATGTTACAGGTACTTCATGATTTGCAGGTTTTTACAGGAAGCTGTTAACGTACGCCACCTTCCATAAGGTTTATTAATGGCGAAAACCGCTTTACCTGTAAAACCTGCAAATCCTGAAATACCTGGAACTGACTTAATGCTTGTTAAAATTTTAAGAAAAACCTAGTGTCCATCTAAACTGCTACACTGTTAACATTTCAATGGGTGGTTTTTTGAATTTAATTAGATTTCCTTCCAATGTCGTAATACATTTGCTGTTTACGCGCAGATAATACTTACACTCACCTTAAGTCGTGTTGAAATACTGTAACTACGTCATGGAAATCGCCTATGTTCAACGTTGCCAATTGCTTTTATTAAGTGCAGGGCTGCCATCACCCGTAATACGCTTACCCAAAGGGCTCTGTCCCACGGTCAGTAATTATCACGATATTTGGATCGCGATCCATATTGATGGATTGATGGATCGCGCACGAATGCTACATGTTCAATATTTAGCGCGTCAGTATTTGCATATTTTTTTTGCTGAACGCTTATTATGACGCAAGAAAATATTTTTATTTTGTACGTATAATTTACAGATAATGCATTTATTATTTATGACAATTATTTTAAGATTTGTTCAATTTGTTTTGAAAGATTTTAAGCCCCGAGAGTGAAGGCAGAGCCGATGTTTACATAATGAGAGTAAAAGATGTACTAAAGAAATGTATGGATCGCGTTTTGAAAGTGCTACATGTTCAATATTTATTGACAGTATTGCGATCCGCGATCCAGATTTCAAAATTTTTAGAAATTTTGCGATATGGATCACGATCCATCAATACTGCATACTACACCGTCAATAAATATCGCGATACTTGGATCACGTCAATAAATACTGACCGTGTGATAGAGCCCAAAGAATATAACATAAAGATGTGAACGCAATGGCAATTTTGAACCGAAACTAAAGTCGATGTTTAAAACATCGTTAAAATTGACATCGATATATCGCCAATTTTACGATGTTGAGTAATTTTCAAATATCGATGGTAAACATCGGTTTATTGGCCGATGTTATCGATGTTTCAGAAACATCGATGCATCGTTTGCATCCCTAATCGAGAGTGGATGTCCTCAGCAGCTTGATAAATTCGTTCACGCAGCTCGGCTACGCTCTCAATAGGCTTTGAATAAACTTTTTCTTTGAGAACGCCCCAATAAAAAAAATCCAGGGGATTTAAATCTGGGGAACGGGCTGGCCACGAGATAGTGCCTGAACGTCCAATCCACCTTCTCGGATATTCCTGGTCAAGGAAATCTCTTACTTGCACTGCGTAATACGCTGGGCAGCCATCTTGTTGATACCACATGTGGCGACGATCTGTTAGTGGTATGTCCTCTAACAAAGTTGGTAAATTTTCTCGTAAAAAATTTTGCCGTTTAAAATTCCGGTCCACAGGTTTACTTTAAAGCGATACTGGGATCTGTCTTCTCGCATTAAATGTGGATTCGCCACATGCCACTCGTGAAAATTGTGTAAGTTTATGTAACCATCTTTTTTAAATGTAGATTCATCTGACCAGAGAATTTTTTGGATGAATTGGAGATGTTCATTATGCCTCTGTAGCATTGTTCTACAAAATGAAATCCTTTCAGGATAATCTCGAGGAAGAAGACTTTGAACTCGTTGTACGTGAAACGGATGCATTTCGGCTCTTTGTAAAATACGATGTGCTGTACTTTTGGGTATTCCCGTTCTTTTCTCAATTCCACGAACGGAAATACTTGGGTCATCTGCGACCTCTTGCAACACTTCTTCCTCGTAAGGAAAGCGAGCTCTACCTCCAGCCCGTATTTGATTCGGGAAATGGCCGCCCTCTGTGGGTGAACGGTGCACATTAACAAACACGCGGTGATCCGGATAGCACTCTAAATTTGGTTATCTTTCCCGATAAAGTCTAGCGGCGGCACTTGCGTTGCATCTGCATTCTCCATAAATGAGGTGCATGTTCGCATATTCTTGTATATTTTCGATAGGATTATCACATATCTAAAACTAAAGACTAAAAATATCGAAATTAAATGAAAAATTACATAATTGGTTCCAAACGAATAGTGCTTGGAAAAGCTTTACTAGAAAAATGTTTCTAAACGTTTCTCTTTATCCAAAAGAGTTTGCAACATCTCTTCAAACGAAGTGATCATATTATCAACGAAGAGTTTGTATACAAATTACGCAATGAAAAAAAAGAATAAAAATCTACTCATACAAACGAAAAAATAGTAAAAAGCGTAATGTAAAAAATCCCATGTAAGGTGTTTAAAAAATCCTTATGTAACAGTTAACTTTTAATAATATACAATTTAATTTGGGGTTGCCACGTATATTTCGTGTAAAGATAATGTGCATGCTTGAGCGTTGAGGGTTTCCGACTTTAAATGTCTAAGATTCTATCTTAGTGAAATACACATCTATCTAACACACTCACATTTTCCATAAACTTTTTTGCTAAATTAGATGAGCTCCTTCAGGTTTTTCGATAATATTATGAAGATTATGTTTACAAGCGCGTTTAATTTCTGGCGTATGCCGATGACAAAACCTCAGTCTGTTCTGCCTTTTCCAAGTTGGATAACGAAGCAAAGCGATTAGGTCTGGTGATCAACGAGGACAAGACGAAGTATCTCCTGTCATCAAACAAACAGTAATTTTATGAAAGTAAAGAAATCCAACGCAGAACCACTCCAGCTAACAAGTGCTACTTTGGACTGAATAGGCAATTCAGGAGAAAAGTTCTCTCTCAACGTACAAAAACCACACTCTATAAATCACTCATTATTCCCGAGCTGGTGTATGGCGCAGAAACTTAAACAATAACAACATTCGATCAGGCGGCTTTTGGAGTATTCGAGACCTTACGGAAGATTTATAGGCATCTACGCGTTGGCGATGGGGAGTACCGCAGACGATGGAGCGATGAGCTTAATGAGCTTTACAACGAAATGGACATAGTGCAGCGAATCAAAATACAGCGGCTATGCCATTCTATTGGGCACCTGCGTACCAGGTCTGAAAGTATTCAACTGAAAATCTGGTGATTGTAGCAGAGGAAGAGGGAGGCCCTCACTGCAATGGAAAGACCATGTGGAGAAGGACTTGGCTTCACATGGCATTTTCAATTGGCGTCAGTTGGCACAGAGAGAAATGACTGGCGTGTTTTGTCGAACTCGGCCAAAATCGCTTATGCGGTTACAGCGCCAAATAAGAAGATGCAAATAATAAATGACGGAGTTTGGGGACCATCTTCTAGGATGCGCCAGGAGGAACTAGGAAAACATTCCTTATCAGATTGATTCTGGTAACGACTCGATCAAAAAAGGAGTAGCCTTAGCTCTCGCTTCGTACCGAATAGCTGCGGCATTGTTACCAGGTGGAAGCACTGCTCATCCAGCTCTTAAGCTGCCATTGAACATACAAATCGTCGAAACTCCCACGTGCAATATTTCCAGAACATCCGGTATGGGAAAAGTATTACAAAAATTTGAACTTATTGTTTGTTACGGGTGCACAATGGTACATAAAAAATCGCTTGAAGTCCTTGATCGATCGGTGCGATNGCATTGTTACCAGGTGGAAGCACTGCTCATCCAGCTCTTAAGCTGCCATTGAACATACAAATCGTCGAGACTCCCACGTGCAATATTTCCAGAACATCCGGTATGGGAAAAGTATTACAAAAATTTGAACTTATTGTTTGTTACGGGTGCACAATGGTACATAAAAAATCGCTTGAAGTCCTTGATCGATCGGTGCGATATTTGCGTGGAACCGTTCAACCATTCGGGAACGATGAGATATCAAGACAAATTTCATTGCCTCATAACTTTTGTAACTTAGAAATATCGAAACAAGAGCTGATCGAAATAATGCTTCTTTATATTCAAATTAATTATTGGAATCACAATTGGCTCAGTGAACGAGTTATTCTTGCCGCGAAGATTAAGGATGTCTATCAACTCAATAATGCTATTCGAAGTGAGGAAATAATATATACGTCAATAAACACCGTTGTGGAAACAGATGAAGCACTTAATTATTGAAAATAAAATTGAAAATAGGTGTGCCACAGCAAAGCGTGGCAGGGTACCGCTAGTACACATATATTATTATTGTTATTATTATTTACTAGCTTTTACCCGCGGGTTTCACCCCGCGCTTTTATACAAATATGAAAAATAATTTAATGATGCTAGATTTTATTTCTGTTCCCATTTCGTTATAGCTCGTTATTTTTTAAGCGAGTTAAGGTATTTAGGCCGTTTAAAACTATGAAATTATAAAAACTCGTCTGCGCGCTAGGCATACGAAAGATATCAATCTCTCTAAGTTTACCTTAAAATGGTTCCAGGTATACGACGCGTGAATGTGTAACCTTCTTGGAGGTGTCACGGCGGGTTCTAATATTTCAAACTCAAATTTAGTAACCTGGCCTTGATAAAATACCACTTCTCATTACTGTAGCAAATGCCTCAAGAGAGCTTTAGATTATAAGGCCGAACCCGGCTCTCCCTTTTCCATTTAATGAAATTTATTGTCAGTACGGCACTTATAAAATAAATCTCCATAACAAATTTAAAATACTTCGAGATATTTTCTATCCTTCCAGAGATATGTATTAAGAAGTTTTTAGTATGTATGGGAGGCGACATGCCTTCTTTTTTAATAACTCACATTTTTTCCATGAGCAATTGATACATTTTGTATACACAACTCCATACCAAGTTCCAGTATTCTTCCACAAACACTTCCAGGGATATGTGGCAAGAAAAAG
>NW_016158358.1:2595-21061 GCF_001687245.7 Rhagoletis zephyria | reverse complement strand
ATTTTTCAACCTAGCTCATAAGCTATCTGTGTGAAAACTTCCATGCAAATCAGTTCACTCATTTCCGCGTATTAATTAAATTAAACATTTCTAACAGGTGGCAACTCTTAAAAACAGTAGCCTACTTTCTAACGTAGGTCATAAGCTATCTGTGTGCAAAATTTCATGCAAATCCGTTTAGTCGTTTCCGCGTATTAATTTAATTAAACTTTTTTAACAGGTGGCAACTCTTCCAAAAAATTAGCCTATTTCTCACTGTATGTCATAACCTATCTGTGTGCAAATTTTCACGCAAATCCATTCAGTCGTTCCCGCATATTAATTTTTAACAGGTGGCAACTCTTAGAAAAATAGCCTATTAACCAATCTGGCCCATAAGCTATCTACATACAAAACTTCATGCAAATCCGTTCAGTCGTTTCCGCGTGATGATTTCCCAAACATCCAAACATACAAACTTTCACATTTATAATATTAGTAAGAGTAAGATTACATCAGGAGTACTCGCGCTGCGACCTAATAAGATCTATTGTGTAAAATCCAGCCCGCAAAGTTTGCAGTTCGTCTCTAGAGAAATCCAATTTTATTCAAATGGTAGCTTAACTTGCAGAGTCCTGTCAGGATGCCAGTACGAGTTCCAAGACTCTCTCCACTAAGTTCAAAGAGTCTTTTGGAGTTCCTCCTAGAGGAACTTATGAATCTCTTTGATTGTCTCATTCCCTTTGACTTCCTGACATTCGCGAACACAGACTTCGATTTTGAACACATCCGCCTGGAACATGGTTGGATGTATGCCCATTGGCGACTTTTCTGGAATCTTCGTCCAAGTACGCCTGCCCCAGTACTCCCGTCGTCCATCTTCGATCCGTAGACCATGCTTTCGGCCTTTCGTCAATCATAGTTATTATCGCTTCACAGCAGTCCCTTTCTGGAATTCTCACCTCGTGGGGTTTTTAGAAGGATAACTCGCGATCATCCTGGAATGGATTGGGGACGTCCAAATAACCCCGAAGATCTCCACTTTTCCTGCTGATCGGATTTCGCAGCCGTAGAGCGTTCCAGCAGCCCCCTTTTTCAATTAGAATAGGCAAAGCAAGATTGCATGTAATGACTGACACCAAGGGCATCCGTTAGACAGGTGCGCATGGCTCCTGTGATGACCACACGGACCACTCGGTTAAGCTTGCTCAAGGTGGCACCCGCGTTTGCTTGTTCACCTTTTGCCGCATATGTAACAACGGTTTTTACTACCGTATTGAAAGACGAGTCTGCCAGTTTGGTAATATTCCTAACTCTTACCATGAAGTCTCTAACAGGCATAAAACGTCCTTGTAGCCTTCTTGGTAAGATTCGAGAGTCGTTTGTTCCAATTGAGCCTTTGGTTCATAGTTACTCCTAGTTCTCCTTTTTTGAGAACTCGATTTCTGTCCCTGCCAAGGCGGGTCTAGTTAAGCTGACTTTACTTCTTTTGGTAAATGGAACAATGGTACAAAACAAAAAAACAAAAATGTACACAGAGCTTTTATTTACCTTTCAGCAAAAGCTGGAGCAAATTTTTGTTATAATTTGTTAAAAAAAAGCCTAAGGTAAAGTCGCCCTTGGCCATATGATTAGCATGTGCTACGAAATAGTTTTTCGCATTTTCTAACGAACGTATTATTTAGAGTTGTGACTCTTTTGAAGACGGTGTGCGATATTTAGATGTCATATTGTATATTGGCAATAATGAGGGTATACGTGTGTATTTACGAATCAAATATATTTACATGTTTGCGGTCGCCGTTATATGAACACACCGGTGAAATATTCGAGTAATCAAGGTTGCTAAAATGTTGAGATACATATTTTCTATTTTTCGCAATTAACTATTATTGTCGCGGAACCTACCTACCAAATTTGGTAGGAAAAGCCCATGTGTGGCAACACTGAGAATGATCCAGATCGTTTCCGTGAGAAATTTTCGTGATACTGAGCTGGATAACCCAAGGAAACACAACTATGTATTGAGTACAACAGCGAATATTTGTAACATTTTGGAAGGATTCTATACTTACAATCAATTATCTGGCCAAGCCATTCCTACAAATAGCTATTGCGTTCTGACCATCCCAGTTCTTTTTTCACACAAAAATACTTGCGTATTTATAATACTTTTCGCATAAGTTCTATAAAAATGATTGAACTCAAAATTTCACTTTTGTCAAAAATAACTTGATAACGATATATAAAAGAGTGAGGTTTTCGCCGCAGTTTTTCATAGCAAACTAAAGCAAATATGTTTAGTGGATTATTCAGAAATATATTTGGCAAGGTGTAATTTTTTCACTTTTTAAAGGACAATCTTTACATTTCAAACTAGGCTCCTTTTTTACATCTACATTTTGGATAATATGGCACTATCTTAATTTTTTTTTACTCATAAAATTTATTGAGCTTAGGGTCGGTTTTTTGCATAATAATTTACAAATTCACTGTGATTTGAACCAGCANATTTTTTACATCTACATTTTGGATAATATGGCACTATCTTAATTTTTTTTTACTCATAAAATTTATTGAGCTTAGTCGGTTTTTTGCATAATAATTTACAAATTCACTGTGATTTGAACCAGCAACTCCGGCGTACAAATGAAGTGGTCTTCCCACTGAGCTATTTTCGCCCAATGTAATCAACAGGAAATATTTTTGTTGCTGTTTCAACTAGATCTCAAGTTTGCCGTGTTTTCTTTTTTTTTACTAGAAGATATACGTACGTACATATCGAGCCCTAACCGCCAAAATAACGTAAGCGACATTTTGTTCGAAATTTTCTTTTTGAAAAAAATGTCGCTTACGTTATTTTGGCGGTTAGGGCTCGATATGTATGTATATAAGAATGGGCCTTATGAATAAAAACTAAGCAATTGCTTTTTCTTAACATCAGACCTTTTACCGATTTATTCAAATAAATTTAAGTAAAAGGACTGAAATTTTGAGGCTAAGATTCTTGGTGTTGTCTTCAGACGTGTTGCAACGCTCCGGATCAGGGGCTTCGTGCTCAATACCGACCATACGTGGCGAAGAGTCACACCCTGCGAGAGGTGCCCCTGCTTTTACTGAATATGGCGGATCTAGAGATAACAACTCGATAAAGTCCGCAATTTGTGGGATCCTTATGGAAGACACATTAAAAAATAAAAATAACTCTACCTCCGTAAATAGCGGAGTGCAGTCGTCAAGCTCAAAGGAGCACTCGCTGCCCAATGAATTTGGCGAACAAATGGCGGCTGCAGCGGACGCGATGGACTTAACTCCAAACATCCAAAGTGTCGAGCCAAACCAAAACGTCTCTACAAAGTATGAAAAGGGCGCAAACCCAAACGGCTTTAGTAGTGACAAAACGATTTTGGATGTCGAGATAGTCAACTTGGACTTGGTTCCTAATGACCAGGACGTCAAAATACCAACGGACGATGAGAAACTTCTGCTCTGTTCCAGCCGGAGAAAGCAAGTACTCCGGCTAAAAAGTTATCTAGAGCGGGCAAGAAACGATACGAATTTCAAGGTGTCAGCGAGCCTGAGACCAAGCGGTTAGCGTTGCTACCAATAGCTAAAGGGAAAAAGGAGCTCGCTTCACTGTTGGGTGGCTGTGGGAAAAGGGATCGCTCTGATACCAAAAACTCTCCAGCTACACACAACTCTCCAAAAAGGAAGGCAGGACGGTCCCACATGGGATCAATGTGTCAAAGGCGAAGGACACAGTAAATCGGGTGGTCGCTGGCAAGAAAAATAGGGTGGCACTTCTGTGAACCGATTACCCAAAGTTGCTGTGGTCTCTGCAGCAACTGCAAGCAAAGCATCTATCCTGGATGCGGTGAGAAAGCAGCGAAAGGGCTCCACTAAGCACAAATTCAGCTGCTGCACTTTCCGCCCGGGATGGATGACTGTTGGCTGTGAAGACTCGACGACAGAGCAGGGGCTACGAAAGGTAGTTCCGATTTTACGGCCGTGGAGGGGCGCGGTAATTAGGGTTGCTGAACGAACCGTAGTGCCCAGACCAACGGTTTATGTCGAAACTGTGCATGTATGCATTACTTCGTTTTTTCCATATGCATTATTTCGCTTCTGAAACGAAAGTATCATATGCATAATTTCGATATTTTCTCATATGCATTATTTCGGTTTTCAACCTTCGACCGCGCTTAGGGTTTATAACCCTTACTAAGCAGAATTCTCCTCTCTGTGTTGCCATCGATATTTTCGGATACTATCGAGAGCCAATATCGATAGTATCGATATATCGAAATAATAAGTCTGCTCGAGTACTCTAGTGCAGGGAATAGCGTTCGATAAGCCTTTATTGCACTAAATGATGTTTTTTGAGTATGCACTAGCGTACACTTCTCTGCACTAAACTACACTAGCTTCTTATCTGACGCAAGTTAGTGCAACACACGATCTGAAAGAAATGCATTTTCATCAAAAAATTGATAAATATATTAATTTTAAAATTAAGTAGATGAAACTAACTCAAAAAGTATGTGATTTGACCTGAAACAAATGCTTTAATAATTTAACTGCACTAAATAGCACAGTTTTCGTTTTTTTTTGAGAAATTTGCACTAAACAGATCTGATAACTGTCAGATGTTATTCTTCCCTGCACTGTTCTGCACTTTTTTTGCACCTATCGAAGACATCTAATATGCTTTTATTCACAAGAATATATCATTTTATAACAATTTTATTTTCTTCAATTTCATTTTCGATTATTTCAAATCAATCAATTGAAATATGCATACATATGTATGTACACACACGCATGAAATATTTATAATATCAACCCATGGTGTAATAATAACAAGGTGTTGTCAGTAACTTAACCTCACTTTTTCGGCAGGTCTATTCCGGTCACGCATTTTAAAGTAGTAGAAAAAGTACTAATTATTTACCACTTTTAATCCGTTCGTGCATACTATTTCAAATTAAATGTAGAAAAATGTTTAATTACAGGCTTATAAGCCTGAATATATGTTTGTATCGTAAGCTCCACACAGGTTGCACATATTTTGTAACTTTTAAAAAAGTACAGGCCGTAAAATAAGGCAATTTCCTATAAAATTGTAAATGATTTTTTAATTAGATTAGTAATAATAATAATAGATTGGCGCTTACACATTTGGCCGAGCTTCTCCTCCGACTTGCGGCGTGCGCCTTGATGTTGTCACACAAAGCGGAGGGACCTACAGTTTTACGCCGACTCCGAACGGCGATTGCATTTTTATGAGAAGCTGTTTTTAATGGCAGTAATACACTCGGTTGTTTGCCATTGCCTGCCGAGGGATGACCGCTGTTAAGAAAAAACCTTTTTTCTATATTTTTTGCTATGTTGCTTTGACCAGGGCTTGAACCCAGCTGCTGCGGAGTGGAGCGCGCACTGCTTACCACTACGCCACAGCGGCTGACATATAGATTAAAACACATAAATATCGATAATATAAGCGAAGTCGTAATTTAACCATGCTGCCGCTCTATTCTAGTGTATCGGAAGTCCATTTGGCTCGATATTATGGCAATGCAGCAAAAGATATTTAATATAAAAAAATCGCATTTCCATACGATTTTTGTGTACGTCTTTTTCCATTGATAACTACGATATCTTTTATAACTATTTTATATTTTGAGTACAAAAATTATACAAATCCAGCAATTTTAAATATTAATATCGTTCTGAAAACACCAAGTTCTTTAAAAATCACGATAAAGTTAAATACTAAAATGGAGTATTTTAAATACAATTTCCCAACTAATAGAATTATAAAAAATTAAGATCGGCAGCACTGAAAATAAGCATGCCGATCTTGTCAAAATTACAACAAACACGTCGCTATTGACAACACCTTGTTATTATTTCACCATGATATCAACCATGATACAATAATTTTTAGAAGGTAGTTTCACTACTTCTTATCCGCCATGTTAGCTATCTGACAGAAAATGTGTTTCGTATTTTTTGTTGTACCAACTTTCTCAAAAAAAAAAAATCCAGCTTTTGACGTTGGAAAAATAAAACAAAGAAAAGCCAAACATATAAGTAGAGAAATTTTCGAATATTTTATAATAATTTTCTTCATAAAAAATTAACTGCTGCTTTCGTGGATGTTGCAACACACGGAATAGATGTAAGGACACTATAGCTATAAGAGCCACCGCACACCACAGACTTTATCGGCCGCCTATTTAAATGATAGGGCCCGCTTGAAATATGTACATGAAGATGTATGGAGGTGCGCACACTACACCAGCTTAATCGCTCTGACCAATAAGTTGTGGTGCAATGGAAAGACTAGCGAGCACATCTAAATTGGCGGCCGATAAAGTCCGTGGTTTGTGATGGATCTAATACATTATAAACAAGAAATATTGCTGTTATATTTTTATTTTTATGATTTTTATTCATGTGATTAGCAGTGGCAAAAATGTATGTATAAAATACGTATATTTATAGTAAAAATTAAGTGATCAGTTATGAAACATATAAATCTTTACATGTTCTGTTAAAAAATATCTAAAATAACAAGCGATAATCCCCAAGTTCTATATCGTAGCAGTGGCCACATTGCGTGTTTGTCACAGACACGGTTTATGTCAAAAATTTTGAAGTGAAACTACCTTCTAAAAATTATTGTATCATGATATCAACTATAAAACGGGTAAAAAATAAATGAATAAAAAGTAAAAAACGTTTAAGTGAGTCAGAGTTAAAATCATTTCTGAGCCTACATTCAAGCTCATTTAAGTAAGTAAATAAATTACTAATAAATAAACAAAAAACATTAATATTTGCACATATCAGTCTTAAACATATGCCATTACGCAAATATACGTTTGTCTCAGTATGGCATTTTGCAAATTATCCTATTAAGTTGTTAGCCAGTTGTTCCTGTTTAAAAATAGCAACATGTCCACGTTTTTTGCTTTCAAGCAAGTTCGCTTGTCACACGATAAGACCGGCTTTGCTAAATATATGTTCGGACTCCACGGAAGTTGCAGGTATGCAGAAGTACTTCATCATAGCTTCCACTAAGGGTTCGAACCTTTCTGCAGTCAACTGAGGAAAAAAGGGAATAATTAAATTTAGTAATATAAAATATATGAACGAGTTAACTCAAACAGTACCTTCCAAACAAGCAATGGATTCCCGTCTTTTAAAATATTGTCGCAGTGAAATAATGGCATCCGCTCTGGAAGACTTAACTTTTTCTTGGACTCGGTTTTCAACAAACTGGAACAGTGACGAATTGTCTTCCCGGATTGGACACGTTTCTTCAAAACTGGAGGATTTTTGTTTTTCGCATATATTGAAAATTTCTTGTTCAAGCGCTTAAGTTGCCTCACCAACATTATGAGGGGATCGGAATCCTTCTTTTTTAAATCTTGGGTCAAGAGTTGTACCCAATCTTGTTGGTGTTCGTATCTCGTATGGAACCAGTCTTTCCGATATTGACTCAAGCAAGAAGTCGCACAATTCTCGCACTTCCTGGGTTTCTAGCGATTTCTTAATGAATTGCAGTTTATTAGAGAGACCAAAAACAATAGGTATAACAAGAGATATTGAAACATATTTGCTGCCAGACATTTTTTCTGTCACTTCTAAAAACACTTCCAGTAAATTAGCTACTTCATTCAAAACCACAATTTCATCAGCTGTGAGTGGTGCCGGTTCGTTACTGATTGACTCAATGGTTGGTATACTCAATGGCTTTCGAAAAATAAGGTTTAATCGATTGCTGGCAAAATTGCCCACTATTTGATCTGCTCTTACTTAAAGAGTTCGAAGTATTATTCTGATCGAGAAAATCAGGACGACAACGTTTTATGTGGTCATTAAGAAGTATTGCCGCTCGTTTTATAGTCGTTTCCGCATTTGATACATCTAATCTAATCTTTTGTCTTCTGATTTCTCAAAATAGTTCCACACTTTCGACAGTGCTTTTTTGCGCACAACGGTACAGTAATAAACCTTTTTCAGTACTCCTCGGGGGTAAAATCTGATCAGAGTTGATAATGAGAAGGAGCATGAAATTTGTTGATTCAGAGTTGTATAAAAAATTACTGTGGTATGTAAGGGAGCAACAACCGGGCTATGGCAGAGTGGCACAAGACATGACTGTATAATAGTGACCGAATTCAATTACAAAAATATAAAATTTGCAAATTATTCTCTATTAATATAGATACTAATAGAGATCATCATAGTTCAGTGTTTAACTGGTTATATTACTCCGTAAATGATAATGAACTGTTAAATACTGAAAACGCTAGTAAATTTGCGTAAAAATACACAATATTTCAAGTTTCTCGGAGTAGTGAATTTCATATACAGCTTGTAGCCAGAGGCAGTGGCATGTGAGACTCATTTAAATCTACTCATCGTGTTGGAGCAGCTCCGTGTAATGGACCATTGAATGTGCTGGCTGAATTTATGACCACTATAACCAACGGAGTCTCCAACCAAACGCATGTCCTGAATTTAGACGGCAGCAATTCAAAGCAATTACCATTTTATGTGTGTATGATTGATATTTGTGACATTCTATACTTTGTCAAGTCGATATTAAGTATTTTTGAGGAGCTCCGGGTAATGGTCGCTCAAACTTGGGTGTGCTTAATGAGCTATCTGGGCGTATGCGCTGGCAGGAATTGGAGTCTCTATAACTATACAAAGCTCTTTTTTTTTGGAATTAAGACTTAAATATATTCGGAATTTTAGAATTTAACTTAATAAATTCACAAAATAGCACAAAATTCACGTTTTTTCATAAAAATTTAATCTTACAATGGAAATGTTTTAAATTTTAAATCTACATTTAGGAAAACTCCTACTACGATTTGAGTTTTCCAGTTTATGGAAACACAAGCGTTAATTATGTACTTAACTATTGATATTATTCTTAATTAAGCAGTGATATTATACTTCACAAATAAATAACACATAACTACATTTATTTTATTTTTCTAATCATTAGGCGAAATTCCCCACAGTTAGTGTTGCCATGCGCGCAAAACGAAAACGCTGCACACTACCCAAAAGTACTCCTCGGGGACCAATTGGTGAAAAACTGCGAAAAGGTTTATTACTGAGGCTTAATGCCCACGCTTCTAACTCATCTTCCACGGACGGTTGCATATTTTCTTCGATTTGGATTACTCCTAATGTAAAAAAAATACAAAAATTATTTTTATTACAATTTCTGTGCAAAACTTACCTTTTCTTGGGATTAAATATTTGTCCATTCTCAATTATCCGTTTTCTTGAAATAGTTGTAAATTCTTTCTTAACGATTGTTATCTGAACGCGCCAGTGTTTGGTCATAAGACTGTCTCCTTCTAACACATACAACTTGCTCAAGTAAAAATGAAAACGAGCTTACATGCGCAACGCTCAACGCTTTTATTTAGGTATGGTAGCAATAAGAAACAAAAAGACAAAACAAAATATTTCGATAGTTGCGAAAAACTATCGATGGTTCACGATAATTCCAGACTATCGATACTATCGATAGTCCCATCGATAGTTTTCCAGCTCTAGCAGAATTTCTTTCTGCGTAGGCGAGGTGGCCTTCGGCCGCGCTTAGAGGTTATAACCCTTACTAAGTAGAATTCTCCTTTCTGAGTTGCCAGAAAAGGGAGCGGATCATTAGATCATGAAAAAATTAACGATACTCCTAAAGTTGTATATGGCCCAAAACGCGGACTGTTACATTACATTTTGGCTCACACTGATTTTTAAATACCGCTGAAACTCGCGAGAATACAATTTTCGGATAATTTTTATTTTTGCATCTGAAAGCAGAAGTATGTGGCATTATTTAATACATACAAACATATATTGTAACTCCTGTGGTTTAGGAGTTATGAATGTTTCAACTGTGGACTGTTGCATTACAATTTTTGGAAGTACTTTTTAAAGTTGCTTTATATTATTATTGAAAAAGTCTGCTCTCCTAATATAATGTTTTCAAAAGTTGGTACACAGTTTCCTAGCTTCAGGATGGAATTCAAGAACTACGTATTAATTGAACTGATAAAATTAATTTTGAGGTCAATATTTGTAAAAAATAGTCGGACTGGTACGTTACAGAAAAAGACTGTTACGTTACCTGTGCTATATCTGTACGTGGAGCGATAAGATTATAATTAGGTATTTAAATCGCTTTTAGTGTGTTTTATGCAATAAGTAGCATGAATTCAGTAGTTTTGCGATATGACAAGTAATTCAAAAAAATTAAGAACATGATAATTATGAATACAGATTTAAAAGTTTCTGCTGCTGTGCAGCTGTAGGTCGTTTCCGAAGTAATTTTCTGCGTAGAACTCGAACTCGATCTTAGAACTGCGCCAAGATGTTGGGTTTTTCGCGTTTAATTTCACGAAAAACGGCTTTAACGGCTTATATTGTTTGCTCTATGCCATTTAGTACTATTCTTACCCTTCAAATGTTAGATTCGAGGACTCGGCATTTTATAGAATAATAGTAGTACTAGAAAAATAGCCGAAATAATTCCAATAGATTTTTTATTATTTAATCGGAAAATCTTCTTCTTCTTTCAGCTTCTTATTTCGCTTCTTTTGAGTTCGTTCCTTTTTGAAATAATATAATTCTCGAGTTTTTTATCTTTCTACGTAATTATTATCTTCTCAGTTTATATAAGTTAGAGAAAATAGCAGTTTTAACTATGGGAAAATAACACGTTGAATAGCTTCCAATGTTGCTTGTAAAATGAGCCATATCTTTAACTAAATAGGATAAAAAGGTTACCTAAAAATTAAATTAGTTCAAAAGACTGTTACGTTACAAATAGCTTTCAACCGAAAACATATTGGTAATGAAGAGTATATGGAACTATTTTATTTTACTGTGAAATAAGGCCGAAAATGCTCGAAGAAAACTATATTTTTCCTTGTTTTAGCTTGGTGGATTCCGCGCAAAAAAACTTTTTAATATTTTGGACTGTTACATTACATTAAAAAATACTGCCGACTTGATTTTCATATAGAAAACTAATCGCTGTTTTTTTTCGAATACTTTTTTTATTAACTTCAAAATAATACAAGGCAAGCGAAGAGAGGCAAGTATAATGCAAAAAAGTGGTGGACCTTAAATATAAACTACCCTTTAGTTTCATGTTTTGCTTTTTTAATTTTCGTTTATTTAAAGGTGTCTCAAGAATAAGTGAATTTTCATGTTTTAGAGAAGGAGATTCGCGTTAATATTGATGTTGTCCGATACCTTAGAATATGTATGACCCAGATATAATCCAAAATCTGCGAAACCTGAGAAAAAAAATGTTCCCCTTGGTTTCGTTTTCGGCGATTTGGGCCATATGAGAATTGAAGTCGGTTGTGTTTTTTGCTTAAAAATTACTTTTTAATAAAAAGTTCTATAAACACAAGATGCGCTGAACTTTCAAAAGTATCAAAAAATCGTACAAAAGAATTTTAATATAAATTAATTAATTAATTCCATGAAATTTGACACTTTTATGTTCATTTGCATCGATTTCTGGTTTTTGGTTTTCGATAGAGATGGTGATTTTTCACAATTGCAAAATTTTTTTAATATTTCGAATACCGAAAATATTAACTGAGCTTGTATTTTTATTATGTAGCTCATTTTTGTAGAACGAATTCGGAGTTGGCAAACGAAATCTTCGAATCCTTGTTAAGTACATATCAGTGGTAAACTCTTTTAGCCTGTAAAGTGTAAAAAACAACAGTAAGTGAGTATGCATTGCATATTTTTAGGACAATGCTTTCATTCGCGGTTAAACTTTTAAGAGCTCTCAAGAAATACGAAAAATGCATATAAAATGACGCACAAGAAATGGAATAGGAATTTTCTTCTATCAAAATTTCTTAAATCAGTTTGCATCTCTCAAGAAAAAAATGCTCGTATATTTATTTCTTCTAGAAAATTTACAGCAAAAGCAAAGTGCTTTTTAATAAAAAAATATGATTGATGTGATTTTTCTTGAGAGCTGGCT
Organism: Rhagoletis zephyria; assembly: GCF_001687245.7. Classification (NCBI taxonomy): domain Eukaryota; kingdom Metazoa; phylum Arthropoda; class Insecta; order Diptera; family Tephritidae; genus Rhagoletis; species Rhagoletis zephyria. The sequence goes on along the minus strand of NW_016158358.1, from coordinate 9,036 downwards.
TTAGGATACAGTTTGTATTTCAGGTTATTAGCTTTAGGAGGGTTTAAACCCCAAAACCCACCCTTTGTGTGCGCTAATGGGTATCAGACTAGGGCTGCCAGATATCTCTGTTGCCAAACCGGGACACTTTAGGGAAGGCCTCTCGCTCCCTTCTCTTTCATTTCGACGTGCGAACGGATGTAGGGAAATTTTATTTTGACAGACAAAAACAAAAACATAAAAACATGAGATCATGAGATCATTACAACGTACGCCAACAAAACAAGACAACTTATCACAACTAAAGCACAGAGCATTTTTTACAATGCATGAACCTTTTTTATTCTTTATAAAAATACAGTTTATACTAAATATATGAAAAAACATAAAAATAAAATTGTTAAACTTTGTGCTAAACTCGGGAAAATTCAATAAATTTGCATACAAATTTGCAACATTCTAATCAGACTTTTTTTAAAAATTTTTAAAATGAAGTTTTGCAGCCCATTAAATTTTAGTTGATTTTTGGTATTGTTTTTATTGAGAGTTTCTTCCATACAAACTATGTTTGATAATTCTTTTTATATGGAAGACACTGTGAGAAAAAAAAAATAAATAAATGCTAAAAATCAACGAAATTTGCTGGCAACTTCAGACTTACACTTTATTAATTGGCTCAAAAGCTACATTTTTAAAATTTTTCTAAAAGATCTGATTAGAAATTGTGATCTGATTAAAGAGCCTCCGAGCCAATAATTTTGTACGGCACTGTACGTATAAGTACTCTAGGTTTCATGACAGAAAAAAATACAAGTACAAGATAACATTAAAATATCAGTCATATTTTTCGTTGCTGTGAACTTGTTTCAGAACTTCTGTCTTTTCCTTAATATAATTGTAAAACTCTGTGCACGTCATTTTCCACGTATTTAGGTACATATCGATGGCTGATTGGAAGATCGACCTACATATTTCGGCAGCCAGTTCGAAAACGCCCTAATTCAGAATAGTATTATTGAAAAACCCCCTACCTCAGAATTTGGTTGAATAATGCCCTATCTCAGAATTCGGTTCATAAACGCCCTATCTCAAAGGAAAATACATTGAAAATAAGCTGAGATAGGGCGTTTTTGAATCGGCATCTGAGATAGGGCATTCTTCAACCAAATACTGTGCTAGGGCGTTTTTCAATCAAATTCTGAAGTAGGGCGAGATAGGTCGATCTTCCACTCAGCCATCGATATACTAATCATCAACTATTGCTTGTGCAAAGTTCAACTATCTCGAAATGTGACTATTTCGCAAATTAAACCGGTGCACTGAGAAAAAGAAGTTTAGAATTAAAAAAGCGTGCTAAATTAAAAAAACACGCATATGAAAGAGCACCAACCCAACTCGTAATACCGTTTGCTTTTTCATAATTAAGTTAAAAAATATTTAAATTCCATGCTGGTCGTAATGGGAATTGAGCCCTCACCCTCTGGAAATTAGCAAATTGTGGCAAGCATCGTCGCGCACTCAGCTACACCAGACATGTAAATGTGCATTTAAATGTTGAGTTGGAATCAACACCACGAGTGCGTGTTATGAAAGTATTATTTTTAAATACGAACATTTTTAAACGATAATCAAATAGAAAATATTCATGTTTACTATGCGTTATTTCCCTCGGTGAATTCATAAACTTTTTTTTTGAATATTACAACGCGTTTCACTTAGTGTAGTGATTTTTGAACTTTTATTCAAATTTGCAATCAAATCAAAAACCGGGACGCTAAAACGAAACCCGGGACATTTTAAGGTTGGACCGGGACACCGGGACAAATAGTCTAAAACCGGGACATGTCCGGGAAAACCGGGACGTCTGGCAGCCCTATATCAGACAAACTTTTCAGCCGCTTTACCAAGTAAGGTTCGAAGAAGAGCAGCCGCTCGGAGTAGTTCTGCGCGCGGAAATAAGTTCGGCGGCACGTAATTTAGCACTTTAAAACGTAAGGCGTCATCGGGGGTGTTCATGACAACGCTTTTATCAACTTGCAATGTTGTATGTTCAGACCACCATACTATAAATATAGCAAAGGTATTTCGTAGGTATCATATCAAAAACATACAATTAGAAAAACTCTAGAGATAGATGTCGCCTCTCCAGAAGAAGTTAAAAATATGCACTACATACGCTACAGCGGAAATGGACGACACGCCATTTCTTTAAATGAAATTAATTGCTGCTATTGTATGTATGTACATATGTAGGCATATACTAAATGTGCAACAACTTTTGTATGCAAGTCTACTGTTCATAACTTATCTAACTTGATATTACACTTGGAACAAATTCAGGTTAGCAAAAGTTAGGTCGATTCTGAGAGTGAGGGGTGAAAATAGATCTAATTAGAAGACCCGTATCGCGGCGTTTGTTTATGTTAGTTCGAATTTTTTTTTTATCGACCTTGAACTTTGCAGTCAATATGCCGATTTGTCAGCATATTGTTTATATGGTTTTTTGGCTATAACTCGTCGACTAATTGATATTTTTTCAATCTGTTAAAGCCAAATTATTAGTGTGCAACAATTAAAATTTTTTAAAAAATTCATTTAGAAAATTTTTGTAGTGCTTATGAAGCAAAATGTTGGAAATTTTTTTTTCATGCTTTTTGAACATATTTTCCACAAAACTAAGTCTTTTTTGCTTTCTGTTTGATCTATAATATGCTTCTCAATTTCTTCAATAAATTTCATTTGAAAAGAAAACAATCATAATACAAAACTTGCGTTTTACAGCTTAATATTAATTTACTTCTCATTTCTTATGTACCAATTTTTTCAGTGTTGGTTTTGAAGAAAAATTGAAAAAGAAATTATAAAAATATGGAAAAAATATAATTTTGAAATGTTAGTTATGAAAAGTTTTAAGTAAAAAAATTAAATAAATTAAATTAATGATTTGGCCAGTTGCCGTTTAGCAGGCGGCTGTGGATCAACATCACTGCTCTCTCTAATATCTTGGTCATCGTCATCATCATCAGAAAGGTCGATAATTTCGTCCAACAGATATTCTGGAGTTTCATCTTTGTCTTTCCCTTCTCCCTCGTCTTCCTTTTCTTCAAAGGTGTTTTTATACCACCAACAAATTTCAGCGAGTATTGCATCTGGAGATTTCTTTCCTCTGTACCTGAAACGAAAATAGTTTTCAATCGTTAACATGTTTAAATTGTGCACTCTGACAAAGATATTAGAAAAATCTAGGAATTCAAAATATGCACACTCTATAGTTACCTTATTTCAAATGGAAGCGCAGTTTGGTGATAACGTTCGCCTTGCTCATCAGATTCAGTTGGCAACTGTTGAGCGAGTTGATCAAGATGCTGATGCAAGAGATGAATTTTGTACGACATATTAACCCCAATTTCATCGAAAGCTGCCAACATGTTTGCAACCTGTTGCCTGTAGTTGTCTTTGCGTTCTTTACCCAAAAGTCCTTTAATGACTGCTTTTAATGCGAGCCATGCATTTAATTCTCGGTCTGTCAGAACTTGGTCAAAATCTTGACGACTCATTAGTTTCCGTATGTCGGGACCATTAACAACCCCTTCCTGAATTTTGGCGTTACTTAGTCTTGGGAAAATGTCTTTTAAGCGGTTGAATACTGCTGGTCTTTTTGCGATACATTTCAAAAAATTCAAAAAAGAAAACTACAGGCAATCTGTTGCAAACATTTTGGCAGCTTTCGATGAAATTGGGGTTAATATGTCGTACAAAATTCATCTCTTGCATCAGCATCTTGATCAACTCGCTCAACAGTTGCCAACTGAATCTGATGAGCAAGGCGAACGTTATCACCAAACTGCGCTTCCATTTGAAATAAGGTAACTATAGAGTGTGCATATTTTGAATTCCTAGATTTTTCTAATATCTTTGTCAGAGTGCACAATTTAAACATGTTAACGATTGAAAACTATTTTCGTTTCAGGTACAGAGGAAAGAAATCTCCAGATGCAATACTCGCTGAAATTTGTTGGTGGTATAAAAACACCTTTGAAGAAGAGGAAGACGAGGAAAAAGAGGAAGANTGTGGAATTTTAGACATCCGCGGATACGAATGCGGATGCGGAAGTTTAAAAGCTAACATCCGCGGATGCGGATGCGAATGCGGATGTTAAATATTTTTAAGCAATAATTTTGGTGAGTGCATTAGGTGATTTAGGTAAATAAAAAATGGAAAAGTTAGTAATTTTTAATAGTGTTTTTTATTTAGTACCTAGATTAAAAAATTGGAACATTGTATTTAAGAAAGAGTAATTTTGCTGCCTTTTCCGGTTACAGCCTGTTTCCTAACGGGTCGTAAATCAAACCTGTGCACTATGTAACTACTCGCTCGAGGCGACAAACTTGAAAAACTTGAAAACTGACAAAATTGTAAATTCCTTTCGATTGACGCTGCACCAGTTGAGAGGACTTTCAGTTCATGGCAAGATCGTTGTTTAAACACCGTTCCAATTTGGAGAACCAATTCTTTTGTTTGTTTCAGAATTTGGAGAACCTGTTACGTTATCAGCGTTTTTCGATTTTAGTTTTTGTAATTCATTTTTAATCCTGTCTTCTGTGACTGGTTTGAAAAATTTGTGCTTATAGCGACGTTGTGGATATGGCAAATAAATTGTTATTTTCTAGGGATGAAAATTTCGAAGAAAATTCTGTTTTGAAAGTCGTGGCTGCCAGCAGAATTAGTTTAAAGTCGTGTTATTTTGTTAAAAAGGTACCCCGCTTTTTATAATAATTTGAATTATTGGAATCGCGACGAGTAATGAATACCTTGTATATAGTTTTTTTTTTATTAGTAAGTTGAGCTCGGCTTTTCCTAGTTGCAGGCAGTCACAATTAATTACTCACCGCTGTCGGTAAACCCATCGAATCCGTTTTGTTGTTTATTCCATGCCTTCAATGTGTTTTGATATATTTTTTCAAGTTATCAAGATATCGTTAATACTATTTTAAAAGGGCGTATTTCACATTGTCGCTGAAATACATACAAAAAACTACAACTAACTAAATTTTTTTATTGCCTAAAACGATGTGCTAAAAAGTGAATTTTGGATTTTTAGGTAGTTAAGCCCTTTCCATACTATACTCACGATATATTGCATGCCAAGTCCCACTCCTCAATAGATATAAAATTCACCTTGAATTAATTCTTATTTAATTTGTGAACTTGGCTGTCAACTTATTTAGTACATATCATTTCATCTTTATTTCGATGCGTGCTAATTTTGACAATTTACACAAAATTAAAATAAATGTTTTTGTTTCTGAGCTGAAAGACTAATAAAAGGAACTTAAGCATGCTGAGTTTTATGAGAAAAAAATAATTACGCTTTTCTAAGAAAAAGTAGAAAAAACTAGCGATGAACGTAGCATCTCTACAGGCAAATAATGTTGGCTACAATTTTTTGTTTACCAGATATACGTTTTATCAGTGCACTTGCACAATATTCGCATTCGCAAAAGCTCCGCATCGATTATTGCGAATGCGAAAGCGAATGCGAATGTTAAAATTTATGCGGAAGTTCCGCGGTTGCGAATGCGAATGCGAATATTCGCAACAACCCTGGTCCAGACCACCATTTATACTAGCTGCATTTTTTTGTAAGCGAGCGACAAAAGAACGCTCAACTCGGGTAAAATTTCCTTTTAGCTACTTAAGCAACCCTGTTGGTAGCTGGCAAGAAAATGTGATTAGTTTAACGGGATTTAGATACAAAAACCAATTTAAATGAGTAATTATGCGTGGTATTCGCGTAATATATATACTCTTTTAAAATATAAGTCACGTATAAAAGGAAGCAAAAATTTCCCTCTCCACTTTCCCATTAACAATTCACAATAGAGCAGTTTTTTCACTTACCAACACTAGCCTTCAGGTCGCGTATTTTTTAACCGACCTGGCTGAGCTCGGATAAATAGCCGAGTTTGTGTTGTTGCTTTGCGTGTATTTCGTCATTTAAGCGAGTGTTCTTTTGTAGCTCGATTGCAAAAGAATGCACCTACTATAAATGTAGCAAAGCTATTTATGGAAAATTCTAGATATCAACCTAGTCTAGATATCAACCTCGTTGTAGGCATCATATCAAGGAGATACAATTAGAAGACTCTAGATGTCGCCCCGCCACAAGAAGTTAAATATTGCGCCTAAATATATGCACTATTTATATATGTCACAGCGGAAATGGACGACCCGCCATTTCTTTAAATGAAATAAACTGCTGCTATGTGTATGTATGTACATATGTATGTTTATACTAAATGTGAGCAAACAACATTGTGCTTGCATAGTCTTCTGTTCTTTTTTTACCTTCCTTTTATTTGCTCGGGATGTAACTATGTAATATTGATGCGCCTAAAAGATGCAGCGATTTCTATTCTCAAGTTACATACCTGATGACAGTACGAATGGCAATTATAATA
>NW_016158358.1:0-2570 GCF_001687245.7 Rhagoletis zephyria | reverse complement strand
AGACTACAAAAGTAGAAAATAAATAAAATAAAATAAAACTCTTTAATATACAACGCTTTTATAAATGGACTAAAAAGTAGAAAATAATATTTCTCAGTCCCACAGAATTTGTTTTGATAACTTTTGATTTTGAAATTTTAGCAAAAGTCGTTATAAACAATGAATGACATTGAAAATGAAAAGCGTGGGGCGCATGTAATACACTTGAATTGATATAAAAAGTAACATATGTATCTATGTGGGCATATGAATAACGACCGCTTAAAATCGATCTCAAATTTGTACTTTCGCTGTAGAATGTTATGTAGTTTGACTATTGTCAATGAAATCGAATGCTATGTACTGCATGCGCTCCACGCTTTTCATTTTCAATGTCATTAATTGTTTATAATGACTTTTGCTAAAATTTCAAAATCAAAAGTTATCAAAACAAATTCTGTGGGACTGAGAAATATTATTTTCTATTTTTAGTCCATTTATAAAAGCGTTGTGTATTAAAAAATTTTTTTTTTTATTTTATTTTATGATGACGTTGGTCATGATTGACAATTTTGGTACTAAAAGCTGGGTGAAAACATGGATTACCTCGTAAGGTGCTTAACTATTTTCCCAGTGTGTATTATATCTTCAAAATACATACATATATGTACATAAGTTCATGTGTACATAAATATGCCCCGTAGCGAATGTCATGCATTAGTCACTTAAAGGCTTCGTTATGCATACTTGGCAGTGCATGCACTGCTATACCATTTTTATGTAGAAATCAAAAAGCAACAGACTTCTACGTATGTAATGCTGTGCGTTGGGTAACCGCTTACACGCGAAGCTCATTTAACAGATTCCTTATGTGACAACTCTCAAGCAATACCAAGTATGGATAACAGAGCCTTAAGCGTCTTGTACGGTCATGTTACGTCTTAAATGACTTTAGGCTACGTTTATATGGAAGTCGTTCATGACTTTTTGATAGAAATGGTAATTTGGCCGTTGATGGCCTCTGCATGACTTTGTCAATGGACCTCTTATAAGTGAGCGCTGCAAGACATTGTCTGTTATAAGCCTTTGATAAGAGTACAGCTGCATGATATTGTCACCAGTGTCATTGTAAGCTATATGTCGTTTAGGATTCACAGCAAGTGCGCCGATGTCACTAAATCCTCATTAGTGACGATGTCACCGGTGACCATTTTCGCTACTGGGTGTATACTGGTATGTATGTATAAATATGAGTACTAAACAAGCATTAGGAACAGTTCAACATAAAACTTAGCACTTGTTTCTTTTTAAATTATGTTGGCAAGTGGCTCATAGGTNTATACTGGTATGTATGTATAAATATGAGTACTAAACAAGCATTAGGAACAGTTCAACATAAAACTTAGCACTTGTTTCTTTTTAAATTATGTTGGCAAGTGGCTCATAGGTATCTTCAACTCACACAATTTAGCAGATTCCCCTCGGTATGAATACATTTAAAGCAAAGTATTTGCGAATTGGTTTTTTCGCTTATCCTACTGCCAATTTTATTTATATTCAGGTTGTACAGTTTGTCCGCAACATACCACCAAATGTAAAATATACATCTGTACATACATCTGTATATACTTTGTATATGTTTTGAGTAGATACGAACATTTATTTATGTACATAGCAATATGTATGTATTTGGGGATACAAACATTTATGCATATAAATTGTTTATGAACATCTATAAATTTGCATACGCAAATACATAGTAAAAATGTGTAAGGTTGTGCGAAATGGACCCCTATATGAAATGTGTAGACTTGATGCGGTTACTTAGCCGATTGTAAGATGTTTGAATGTTATGTGTAAATATGTGTATTAGGGTTTAAAATTCACGTTTGGCAAAGCGAACATATCCTTGGTTCACCCGTGGCTACTGAAAAGGGAGTATTAAGGGTAGGATCGGGTGTAGTGTTTTTACGGTCTCCTTGATATTTGGTTGCTTCAGTTAAACGAAAATTGTTGTCCACCCCGACCAAAAAGAAAATCTGTCAATTTTAATACATATATACATATGTATGTATGTTTGTATGCAAATAAATAAACTTTTTGCTCGTTAGATAACACTTTGAAAAACAGCCTTAAGCTTAGACATACTGCGGAAGCTTCAGATAGCGTTTCGTAATCCCTCGATGTCATTTCCATATCGTAAATGGATTGCATATTTTTTTCTTTTTCTGCTCTTTGCCTTTTTGCGATTATATAATAAATATGTATGTATGCATGTAGGTTTGTGTGACAGAGGTATGAAATTTTTTTCAGTGAGTTGTTGTATAAAAGCATGCATATGTAGGTATGCTTGTTGTACCTACATATATGGTTTATATATACATAAGTGTTTGTTTATGGACGTATGTATATGTACATATATACCTGTTACGTATGTAGAGTTTTAACTGGACATAACGTTTGAAAATTCCAATTCTACAAAAAATATATGTACATCATGGCTGACTTCCAAAACGTATCAATACAATGTTTGGATACTGTTTGTTAACATGGAACACGTTAACATTTGCTGATCGCCACTTTGAGTGATC
>NW_016158357.1:131335-140260 GCF_001687245.7 Rhagoletis zephyria | reverse complement strand
TCCTCCATGCTCCAACGATTTGCTGTAGCTGTCTTCTCGAACTGGAGCTAAAAGACTTGAAAAGGAATCGTGCCGTCAAAGGATGGAGTCTTTACCTTGGGAGCACTTGTCGAAGTAGCTGGACGATTCATCTGCAAATCTCGGAGGCGACCTTCCAACTCTTCTACCTTTGCTTCGACTTTCTCCTGAATTAGCTCTTCGATTTTATCTTGTCGTTCCTCGATTTTATCCTGTCTCTCTCTGAGTTCCGCGTTATCTTTAAATAAATTCTCCTGTAGCTGAGTAATCTTTTCATCTAGCTGCGATGACATGTACGTTTTCTGTGCTTCCNCTTTTCATCTAGCTGCGATGACATGTACGTTTTCTGTGCTTCCACCTCCGATGACATGCGTGTTACCTGCACTTGCAGCTGGGATGAAATCTGTGATGACATCTGTGACATGGCAGCCAATAACGTGTTCATGTCCATAGCTGGTGATGACGATTTGCTGTTCTTCAACCTTCCCGGATGTCTGCTGCATATCCTTCGACGAACAAGCGGCCTCATCCTTCTGTTCATCCTTTGCGGATGCATCGTCAAGTTTACCCTGGAAGTCGATGCCTTCTGCTTCCATAGCCTCTCGCAGCCGTGATAGTAACTCCACTTTTCTTCTGGAGGTTGCTAAACTTCGCTTCTCCAACTCCTGTTTGAGTTCCTCAATCTTTAAGTCCTGAATTTTTGCCATTTTCAAAAGTTTATCCTTCGGGATTTATTTAACAATCCCACTTCTGACACCAATTGTTACGATTATCCTTGAAACCTCGTCCGGATTTCCCAAATCTCTCGGTTCGTATCGCTGGATTGTTAAATAAATGCAATCGATGACCAAATTGTAGTACAATTAACTTTATTGTACAACAAACAATTTACAATACTCGCTAATACAGTAAAAACACTTTACAATACTTGTTAAAGCAATAACAACGCTTTACTGAACTTGTTAACACAATTAAACTTATAGCTTGCTTATTCGCAACTCACTTCGCTGCTCACTTTACTTGTAGCTTGCTGACTTGTAACTAACTCAACTCGCTGTGGCGGCGCCCTTATATACCTGCGCTGGCACTTATGGCAACTCTAGAACATTCTGAAGTTTATCGCTCATTCTCTTTCTCTCGCTGTTCGCAGTGTTCATCCAACTTGACGTTTCTCTTTGTGGAACATTCTACGTCATTCCTATTTCTCGTTGTTCGCTTTGTGTTGCCGCAGTATTCGCTACAATATTATGAATGTCATATCAAGAGAATTGAACGTATCCAAAAATCTTTTATTCGTTATGCACGCCGCTCTCTGCATTTCGTTGATCCTTTCCCATCTTACACTGCTAAATGCATGCTTATAAACCTTAAATCACTGCATAATAGAAGGATTATTCTTTCTCTTACTTTCGTTTTTGACATTATACGGGGTGTATTGACTCGCCGTTCTTACATCGAACGGATTACATTTAATATCCCACCAAGAAGCCTTAGGAATCATGACATTTTTTCTCTGGATTTTGTCAGGAATAATTATACGAATAACGCTCCTATTCGCAGAGCTCTAAACGAGTTTAATTCGCTCTTAAACTCTTCTGCTATCGATTTCTCTTCTTCCAAATCTAACTTCAAACTACTTTTATAATAGTATGCTAAATTAGTTATTAGTTTATATTTTATTTTTACCAAATAGTTCTGTACGAAATGTTTATTTCTAGATTAAATAAATAAATAAATAAATAAATAAATCTAGGGTTGCCAACTAATATTACTTTAGTTACAAACAAGTTACTTAAACTATGACATAAAGCTAGATACGAAAGTAAAAGCACACGTACATTCTACTCCTAAACCTTATCGACTCCTACAGATGCATATTTTAGCTAAATGTTATATCGTCGCCTGGATAAAATATTGACAAAAGTTACTTTCGGTAACTCACGATTAAAGTTTGGAATGCATTTTCTCAGAAACACGACTACAGATCTTCTCCAAAGTGTCGGAGAATGCTATGTACTAGTTTACGAAATTCTTAAATTATCTAATTTTTTTAGTTTAGTGTCAACCATTTATGAGTTTAATAAAATTTTGTAGTATACGACATTTGTCAAAAAATTTGCAGTCAGTTTTAATGATATACGCCAAAATGTGATAACAATTTTTTATAAATTAACGATGAATTTTACTAATCAGTCTAATCGTGAGTTTCGCCCGAACAAAATTTCGCCAACAATTTTTTCATCCACCTGCAGTGAATACACGTAAACGAAAAGTGAAAAAGTTAGCCGGTACTAGAAAATGAAACTCATGATAAGGCTGAATATGTCGGAAATTAAAGAAGAACAGGTAACTCTATTTGAAAGATCTTGATTAGTTTAGTACGACAGCAATACTAACGCAATTTGTACCAAATAGCCGAAAACATTTTAGTCAATTACTCGGAAACTAAAGAAGATATCCAAAAACCAGTTAACAAAAAATCGAAATATCTTACTTTAAAATATATAACTGCATCTATAACTACAAATTGTCAAACTGACGCTTCCGGCAATTTTCCATCCACGCGAAGATATCTGAATTTTACTCGCATTATTTCGAGCCTGTATGTAAATTTTCGGGAAAAAAGTTAAAAAACATATTCATCTGGTGAAGAGATATTTTCGAACATTCACAATTTATTTAAAGTAAATCTATCAGCCCTATCTCCAATTTCATGTGAATAAATCTCTCCAGTGCTTAAATAATTTTCACCACATTAAATAGCTGCACATCACCCTAATTGCCGAAAAAGTGTTGCTGGCAACACTAGTGCTTTATGGGGACCAAATTTGGTGGAATAAAACAGCTAACTACCCGTCTCCACAAGATAAGGTTTATATCTAGATACATATGTCTTAGCTTATATCTTGCCATCTATTGCCGGCAATTTGGTAGTTTGACAGCTACATGTTCATTTGCATGAAAACTTCGTGGCGGCAACATTATAGATATTTTAATATAAAAGCAAATATTGAACTGTTTTCTGTTAAAATATTTGTTATTATGTAATTGGATGTAAAATAGCCTATTTTCTAAGCTTTTTAAGTGATTAAATCCGGCAAAAATACGTTTTAGAAGCTATCTCACAGATGCTTATATCAAGATATAAAAAGCCCACACAAATATTGCCACTGATATAATTTATATCTAGCGACCAAAATGACAGCTGGACAGCAATAAATTTTATCCTATCGAGACGGCCAGTAAGTTTGTTTACTGGTTATACTAAGTTGTGTAGGGCTCAGTATATCCCTTAAAAAAGCTGTGGTGAAGTCCTTTATGGGGATAAAGTTTCCTGAAGTGAAATTTTAGGTAGCACACATTTTCTTACACGCATGGTTGCATTTCAGCGCTCATGAAAGAAACTTAAGAAATCATTGAAAAAAAGTTCATATAGTACATTAATTTTTGACAGAAATACCATATAATGTATGTACTCTCGTTAGTAATATCAAAAAATGTATTAGAACCGCCGTTTAATGTTATATTTAATAAAAAATAATATTACTGCCCCGAACGCTCTGCGCCTTGCTACTGAATAATAGATTTACTTAAAATTGCATCCCTGGTCCTTGTTCTTTCTGTATCGCATCGGGGTGAATTCACATTTCTCAGACATTTGACAACAGAGCAAAACGAAGCGAGTATTTTATTTGCTAATTTTTGCGATTTCTATTGTTTGATGTATATTTGTGTCTTTTTAGGATATGTTGAGCCAACAAAGGCGCAGTTGGAAAATTTAGTAATTAGTAATGAAGTAGCAGGCATATTTGGAAAATTATGCCGATAAGCACGATGGAATTTGGGAAAGTAATTGCCTGGTTGCAGCATATCTATGCATTAAAAAGTCTTTAATTAAATTGTTTATAGAAATGTTATAAATCGAGTGGCTCATTTACGATGTGCGCCAAACATTTGGCGAACTTTTTTTCGCCTTTTCAACGTGCTAAGTAACAAGTTAAGATCACGGCCGGTAAGAAACCGCAAGCAAAGGGCAGACAACCTTCCAGGAAGCTGCCTCCTGTCCCCGAGTCCAAGCTGCAGGTCAGGAAATATCAAACAAGTAAACTCCGTAATGGACGCCGTGAGATGGAGTTGGCCTGAAAAATCCAAATGGCTTTTGTGATCCGTATCCGCGGTATCAACAAAGTTGCACAAAAAGTGCGTAAAGTTTTACAGTTCCGTCTTCGCCACATTAAAACGGTGTGTTCATCAAATTGAGCAAGGCAACCATTAATATTCTACGTATGCCGAACCCTATATGGAGTTATCCAAATCTTAAATCAGTTCGTGAATTGATGTACAAACGTGGAATTGTTAAGCACAACCATCAACGTGTCCCAATCTCTGCTTTGTGATCGAACGCAAATTTCGCGAAGCGCTGATTATTTGGCGCACGAAATATTCACTGTTGGAACCCACTTCAAGAAAGCCTCTAACTTCCTGTTGCTATTCAAGCTCAACACATCAACCCGAGGCTGGTGCAAGAAGGCTAATCACTACGTTGAGGTTGGTGATTTCGGTAGCCGTGAGGATAAGATCAACAAATTGCTGCACAAGATGGCTTAAAGAAATTTTTGTTTTGTATTTAAAGCGACAATATAATTTGGCACATCTTCAAAAGAGGCCCAACCAAAAAAAAAAAAGAAAATTAAAGAATTCCTGAAGTTGCCTTTACACGGGTCGATTTCTGTCGATTGGAAAATTGACTAAGATATCCACTAGCCAAAACGCTTACATTTTACGGTTGAATTGCAATTTACACGGGTAGATTTTGGTTAAACGACAAAAATCTACCGTGTAAAGGCAGCTTAAATAACGTTCAAATTAATCATCCCCTTTGAGATGGAAAATACCAATAACCATTTCATAATTTCGAAAATTATTCCATTTATATTTGTTCTTGCATTTTCCACACCACTTGTGAGGTATGCTTTTATATTTGCTCGTTTTTTTTTCAGTTCTGAATTTAGGCTAGGTTTCATGGGATCTTACTGTGGGTGCAAACAGACCACATTTTGTAAATATGTACATATGTATACACTTCAACTGAATTGTGATATTTAATTTTATTTTATAATGAAAAATGAATTTAATGTGCAATTTTTTAAGTTTACTAAATGTAAGACAATTTTTAATTTTCTTTATATATTTCCTGCTTTAGTTTTAATTATTTTTAAGTTAACTTGTAGAGGTGAAAATAGGCCTCCTGGGGAACCGAGCACCTTAAAAAAAAAATCGGTAACGCGCCTAAAAACATACCTCACAAGTGGTGTGGAAAATGCAAGAACAAATATAAATGGAATAATTTTCGAAATTATGAAATGGTTATTGGTATTTTCCATCTCAAAGGGGATGATTAATTTGAACGTTATTTAAGCTGCCTTTACACGGTAGATTTTTGTCGTTTAACCAAAATCTACCCGTGTAAATTGCAATTCAACCGTAAAATGTAAGCGTTTTGGCTAGTGGATATCTTAGTCAATTTTCCAATCGACAGAAATCGACCCGTGTAAAGGTAACTTCAGGAATTCTTTAATTTTCTTTTTTTTTTGGTTGGGCCTCTTTTGAAGATGTGCCAAATTATATTGTCGCTTTAAATACAAAACAAAAATTTCTTTAAGCCATCTTGTGCAGCAATTTGTTGATCTTATCCTCACGGCTACCGAAATCACCAACCTCAACGTAGTGATTAGCCTTCTTGCACCAGCCTCGGGTTGATGTGTTGAGCTTGAATAGCAACAGGAAGTTGGAGGCTTTCTTGAAGTGGGTTCCAACAGTGAATATTTCGTGCGCCAAATAATCAACGCACTGAATTTCGTGCGCTTCGCGAAATTTGCGTTCGATCACAAAGCAGAGATTGGGACACGTTGATGGTTGTGCTTAACAATTCCACGTTTGTACATCAATTCACGAACTGATTTAAGATTTGGATAACTCCATATAGGGTTCGGCATACCTATATTAATATTAATGGTTGCCTTGCTCAATTTGATGAACACACCGTTTTAATGTGGCGAAGACGGAACTGTAAAACTTTACGCACTTTTTGTGCAACTTTGTTGATACCGCGGATACGGATCACAAAAGCCAATTTGGAATTTTCAGGCCAACTCCATCTCACGGCGTCCATCACGGAGTTTTCTTGTTTGATATTTCTCAGCATGCACCAAGTTTTCACGTTTACAGAGTGCAATCACAGCAGAGCGCTTTAGTTTACGTTTGATCAGGGTAACAATTTGCTGACCTGCTCTTGCTGAACTGCAGCTTCGACTCGGGGACAGGAGGCAGCTTCCTGAAAGGTTGTCTGCCCTTCGCTTGCGGTTTCTTACCGGCCGTGATGGCAGTCATCTTAACTTGTTACTTAGCACGTTGAAAAGGCGAAAAAAAGTTCGCCAAATGTTTTGAGCACATCGTAAATGAGCCACTCGATTTATAACACTTTTATAAACAATTTGGCATAAATGCAGTTGGGCTCCAAATCTCAAATTAAAAAAAAAAAAATATTGGAATCGATAGAGATGATTGAGCTGAGTATAACGGTATACTTCTTTTTTCGGGCAAACAACAAGAATTATCAAAGGTTAAAGTTCAAAATAAGCAATTTTTGAAATCGAGATTTCTCAAAAACGAAGGAATGGATGAAAATTTTGATCTCATTTAATAGCAAATTTGATTCCCTTTAATTTACTATACGTACTTTATATATATGTTGTATAATTCTTACAAAAATTGAATTAATGTAAAATAATTATAAAAAAAGCTTACAAACCCTAAGTGCGGCCGCAGGCAGTGTTCACTGCAAAAGGTGTTCAGTGCCTTTTCTTCACAACACAGAAAGATAATTCTACGTTGTGAGGGTTATAATCCCTAAGTGCGGCTAATTATTTTACATTAATTAAATTTTTGTAAGAACTATACAACATATATATAAAGTACGTATACCAAATTAAAGGGAATCAAATTTCGTATTAAATGGGATCAAATTTTTGAAGAGCCATCCATCCGTTTTTAAGAAATCTTGATATCAAAAATTGCTTATTTTGAACTTTAACCTTTGATAATTTTTGTTGTTATTGTTTGCCCAAAAAAGAAGTATACCGTTATACTCAGCTCAATCATCTCTATCGATTCCAATATTTTTTTTTTTTTTTTGAGATTTGGAGCCCAACTGCATTTGTTCCAACAATTTAATTAAATACTCTTTAATACATATATATGCTGCAACCAGGCAATTACTTTCCCAAATTCCATCCTGCTTATCGGCATAATTTTCCAAATATGCCTGCTACTTCATTACTAATTACTCCACTTTCCAACTGCGCCTTCTTTGTTGGCTCAACATATCCTAATAAGACATAAATTTACATTAAACAATAGAAATCGCAAAAATTAGCAAATAAAATACTCGCTTCGTTTTGCTCTGTTCTCAAATTTCTGAGAAATGTGAATTCACCACGATGCGATACAGAAAGAACAAGGACCAGGGATGCAATTTTAAGTAAACCTATTATTCAGTGGCAAGGCGCAGAGCGTTCGGGGCAGTAATATTATTTTTTATTAAATATAACATTAAACGGTGGTTCTAATACATTTTTTGATATTACTAACCAGAGTACATACATTATATGGTATTTCTGTCAAAAATTAATGTACTATATGAACTTTTTTTCAAGTATCTCTTAAGTTTCTTTTTGAGCGCTGAAAAGCAACCATGCGTGTAAGAAATTGTGTGCTACCTAAAATTTCACCTCTGGAAACTTTATCCCCATAAAGGACTTCACCACAGTTTTTTTACTGGATATACTGAGCCCTACACAACTCAGTATATCCAGTAAACAAACTTCCTGGCCGTCTCCATAGGATAAAATTTATTGCTGTCCAGCTGTCATTTTGGTCGCTAAATATAAATTATATCAGTGGCAATATTTGTGTGGGCTTATTCAATGTGGTGAAAATTATTTAAGCACAGGAGAGATTTATTCATTGGAGATAGGGCTGATAGATTTACTTTAAATAAATTGTGAATGTTCGAAAATATCTTTTCAGCAGATGAATATGTTTTTTAACTTTTTTCCCGAAAATTTAGTAAAATAAAGTAAAATTCAAATATCGCCGCTTGGATGGAAAATTGCCGCAAGCGTCAGTTTGACAACTTGTAGTTATAGATGCAGTTATATATTTTAAAGTCAAATATTTCGATTTTTTGTTAACTGGTTTTTGGATATCCTCTTTAGTTTCCGAGTAATTGACTAAAATGTTTTCGGCTATTTGGTACAAATTGCGTTAGTATTGCTGTCGTATTAAACTAATCAAGATCTTTCAACTAGAGTTACCTATTCTTCTTTAGTTTCCGACATATTCAGCCTTATCATGAGTTTCATTTTCTAGAACCGGCTCACGTTTTGCACTTTTCGTTTGCGTGTATTCACTACAGGTGGATGAAAAAATTGTTGGCGAAATTTTGTTCGGGCGAAACTCCCGATTAGGCTGATTAGTAAAAAGCATCGTTAATTTATAAAAAAATGTTATCACATTTTGGCGTATATCATTAAAACTGACTGCAAATTTTTTGACAAATGTATACTACAAAATTTTATTAAACTCATAAATGGTTGACACTAAACTAAAAAAATAAGATAATTTAAGAATTTCGTGAACTAGTACCAGCATTCTCCGACACTTTGGAGAAGATCTGTAGTCGTGTTTCTGAGAAAATGCATTCCAAACTTCAGCCGTGAGTTACCGAAAGTAACTTGTGACAATCTTTTATCCAGGCGACGATATAACATTTAGCTAAAATATGCATCTATAGGAGTCGATAAGGTTTAGGAGTAGAATGTACGTGTGCTTTTACTTTCGTATCTA
>NW_016158357.1:123109-131310 GCF_001687245.7 Rhagoletis zephyria | reverse complement strand
GTTACCGAAAGTAACTTGTGACAATATTTTATCCAGGCGACGATATAACATTTAGCTAAAATATGCATTTGTAGGAGTCGATAAGGTTTAGGAGTAGAATGTACGTGTGCTTTTACTTTCGTATCTAGCTTTAAGTCATAGTTTAAGTAACTTGTTTGTAACTAAGTAATATTAGTTGGCAACCCTAGCTTTTAGACTAGTACGATAACTCGTTGAACTAGCGATTAAGACTCGTTGTAAAGGACCCGCCATTTTCAGAATAAAAAAAAAGAGATTCATTCGATTTTTGCCAGCGAACACTTCGGACTTTCTTTTATTTTGTCACTTTGCCTTCTGCATATTTAACATCTAAATAAGTTATAATTGGCATTATTCTCGCAGTTGGAGTATACAGGTATATACATACAAGTATACCCAAATTAGCGCGTTGAGCTTGTATATTTATCTCTCTCTAACGCATTAATTCTATATACGTCAGCACCAAGCCCGACAAAGTTATGTCTGTATTTAATAATGGCTCTATAACAAAATATTCATGTATTCGTAGATTTTTATTTACTTCATTTATACATTAGTATTGATATGTTTTTTTTATTGAGGAATAAATATTTAATAAAAAACTATTTCATTTAAGCTTAACCAACTTTGTTGCCCGGTGCTAATTTTGGAACGCTTATGAAATATTTTCATAGACAGTAAATGCAACCTGGGTCATCATTAATGAGCTGAAAAACCAAACATAAAAAAATATTCCATCTGAACCATATTCCCAAAAAATTATAAAGCAAAACAAAAACAATTTTTCCAATTTATGCACTGTTATTTTTATTATTGCAGTACAGTTTCGCAGCTCCTCAAACATTTTCCACATTATGCTTTTAAAGCTAGTAGTTTCCGACCCCATTTGCTCGTTTTTTTTTCAGTTCTGAATTTAGGCTAGGTTTCATGGAACTTACTGTGGGTGCAAACAGACCACATTTTGTAAATATGTACATATGTATACACTTCAACTGAATTGTGATATTAATTTTATTTTATAATGAAAAATGAATTTAATGTTCAATTTTTTAAGTTTACTAAATGTAAGACAATTTTTAATTTTCTTTATATATTGTCACTGCTTTAGTTTTAATTATTTTTAGTTAAGCTTGTAGAGGTGAAAATAGGCCTCCTGGGGAACCGAGCACCTTAAAAAAAAAATCGGTAACGCACCGGGTCGGAAACTACTAGCTTTAAAAGCATAATGTGGAAAATGTTTGAGGAGCTGCGAAACTGTACTGCAATAATAAAAATAACAGTGCATAAATTGGAAAAATTGTTTTTGTTTTGCTTTATAATATTTTGGGAATATTGGTTCAGATGGAATATTTTTTTATGTTTGGGTTTTCAGCTCATTAATGATGCACCCAGGCTTGCATTTACTGTCTATGAAAATATTTCATCAAGCGTTCCAAAATTAGCACCGAGCAACAAAGTTGGTTAAGCTTAAATGAAATAGTTTTTTATTAAATATTTATTCCTCAATCAATATCAATATCAATACTAATGTATGAAATGAAGTAAATAAAAATCTACGAATACATGAATATTTTGTTATAGAACCATTATTAAATACAGACATAACTTTGTCGGGCATTGGTGCTGACGTATATAGAATTAATGCGTTAGAGAGAGATAAATATACAAGCTCAACGCGCTAATTTAAGTATACTATATACCTGCTACTCGTCTGGCATATACTCCAACTGCGAGAATAATGACAATTATAACTTATTTAGATGTTAAATATGCAGAAGGCAAAATGACAAAATAAAAGAAAGTCCGAAGTGTTCGCTGGCAAAAATCGAATGAATCTCTTTTTTTTTTTATTCTGAAAATGGCGGGTCCTTTACAACGAGTCTTAATCGCTAGTTGCAACGAGTTATCGATACTAGTCTTAAAAGCTAGGGTTGCCAACTAATATTACTTTAGTTACAAACAAGTTACTTAAACTATGCATTCCTCGGTCTCCTTGGCGTGGGGATGAGGCTTAAGTGGTGACATTGGGGCCATGAGGGGCTTCTATGTCAGCATGAACTAAGAGGGAGGCTCCGCATGAGAACCTGCGTAAGACACGAACTTACACAGTTTCCTATGTGGAGATTACCGTACCGACGATTACTCCTGCCCTCATCCCTCCTTATTTCTCCGATCCCAACAACCCAACTCCTCCCCCTAATCCAGGGTGTTATGCGACACCGTGCCCATTGGATGGTTTGCAGCCAGGGGGTTTACCAGACCGGCTGTGGTGGCCTTGCCGCGGCATAGGGCGCTGCCGTGGTGGACCGTTAATTTCCCCTTAAATTGCTTAGACCACCGCGCCCGCCTCGTCGGGCAGGTGGTCGTACGAACAAGATGAATACAAACCAAAATAAAACAAAAACAATAACAAAAATGGTCAAATGAGTGATCAGCACGCCCGAACGCTCGAGTGGGCCAAAAAGGGAGGTAGCCGATGGCGCGAATGCGCTGTCGACTATAAAGCGGCAGAGATCACGGGAGGGGGAAACCACGACCGTGAAAAGGTATCGTACGGGGCCGGCTCCCACGTTTAGCGAAATCGCTAATCTTGCCGGGTCAGTGGAGTTAGGGGTCATGGACCGCAGCAGGGAAGACGGCGCCATCACTCACGAAGAGTGGAAGCGTGTGGCGGCCGCCATGCCGGCGGTATTTATGAGGGTGGTCAGGGGGAATACAGGGCCACCACCTAGGTGTGAGAGTGCCTGTTGGCACCATGGGCTGCATAAGCTCACGAGGTGCGCCGATGAGCGGTCGGCAGCCTTATACAAGGAGGCAGTCTCCCTGGTGGGGGAGGTTTGGAAGGGTGCCGATCTAGTGGCCGTGGACAAGGCGGATCTTCCGATGCGTCCACGGGCTCGGGTATGGCTCCCTACTGAGCTTACCTCTCCAGAGGAGATCGAAGGAATACTTCGGTACTGTAATCCTTCTCTCCCGACGCATAACTGGAGGGTTATCTGGCTGGAGAGGACCGAGGAATCTTACCGGCAAGCGCCCATACTGCTGAATGCAGAGTCCCTCGGTGCTCTCGGCGATACAAAGGGGGTCATATACTATGGCTTCGAGAAGGTGGTTCTACGGATTCTACCGACCGAAGCCAAAGCAGATGACCCTCTGCCTCCAGCTACTTCGGAGGGAGAAAGAGAGGCCATTGACTCCGCCAGCATGGAGTTGGGAGACTCGGCTCAATCGGATGCTAAGAGCATTGGGGGCGGCTCCTCTGCCGGGGCGTCCGTCTTCAGTCTCGAGAGGCTGTTCGGTGGGGTCGATGTCCGCGGTGAGAGCGCGGAACCAGCGCTCATGGAGGATATTCTGGAGAATGAAGATTCTGCAGATTAATCTCCAACATTCCAAGGCGGCATCCGCCAATCTTTTGCTCCACCTTGAGCAAGGTGGGGCTGACGTGGTTCTGATACAGGAGCCATGGCTGAGCAGTAATGGTATCTCTGGAATCAGAACAAGGAACTACAAGCTGATAGCGGCGAACAACGTAGGTAGAACTAGGGCCTGTTTGCTTATCAGAGGTGAACTAAAAGCTTTTATTTTGCATAATTTCAGCAATGAGGATGTGGTTACAATTAGGCTGGAACGAGAGGCTGGAGAACTCTGGCTCATATCCGCCTACATGCCGCACGATGACGAGGTGGAGCCACCTCCAACGCTGCTGAGGAGCGCTCTAGCGGAAGCCAAGCGACGGAAAGCTGGCGTGATCTTGGGGTCTGATGCGAACTCGAGGCACTCAGTTTGGGGCAGCTCGGATACAAACTTGCGAGGTGAGTCACTTTTTGAGTTTATTCTAAGTGAAAACTTACATATCTGTAACAGGGGGAATTCCCCTACGTTTATAACTGCTGCCAGGGAGGAGGTTCTTGACCTCACACTGGCTTCATCTGAGACAGCACCTCTGATCTCGGATTGGAGGGTTCTGAGCGAACACTCTTTTTCGGATCATAGGTATATTCAATTCTCTTTGGACG
This sequence comes from Rhagoletis zephyria, assembly GCF_001687245.7. Classification (NCBI taxonomy): domain Eukaryota; kingdom Metazoa; phylum Arthropoda; class Insecta; order Diptera; family Tephritidae; genus Rhagoletis; species Rhagoletis zephyria. The sequence continues at coordinate 127,276 of NW_016158357.1, read as the reverse complement.
AAACGCGTCCACGTAGCAAGCCCTTCAGGAACCTGAGGAGCACGAACTGGGATCTGTATAACAGGAACCTTCGCGGAGTGCTCCCTGATGCGCCAGAACCAAATTCTGTGCAGTCGGTAGACTCGCTGGAGGAGCTTGTTGAAGTTTTCAAATCTGCGTGCAGGGAAGCTCTTGAAAGCGCATGTCCACTACAATTTCAGAAAGGTAGAGGGAAACCCCTTTGGTGGACTGTGGAGCTCTCTGAGTTAAGAGCGTCGAGCAGAGGACTTTTCAATAGGGCCCGTAGGAGTAAGTTGTCTTCTGATTGGGAACTCTATAAGGTTGGACTAGGAATCTACAAGTCCGAAATAAGAAAGGCTAAAAAGATTTCATGGAGGTCTTTCTGCGAAAACGTTGAAGGGTGTCATGAATCTTCGAGATTTAGGCGTATTCTCGCTAGGAGTCCTGCTCCGCTGGGTTACTTGAGGGATGAGGCAGGTCACTGGACTATGAGTGGCGAGGAGTCGCTTAGGCTGCTCCTGGACACTCACTTTCCTTCCGATCCCTTCCCTGAGGAGATCTCCTTAGGGGAAGTGTGCGGAGACTGTGCTGCTGTTTCTGACCTCCTGGATGAGCGCCGCCTGGCGTGGGCGATCAATTCGTTCGAACCCTTTAAATCCCCAGGACCTGATGGCATCATACCTGCGCAGCTGCAAAAGGCGGCGGAGGTGTCGCGCCGTTGGTTGGCCCCAATCTACGCGAGCTGCGTTAGATACGGGTACATTCCCAGGGGCTGGAGGGTCGTCAAGGTGGTGTTCATCCCGAAGGCCGGAAGGAGCTCTCATGTTGCCCCCAAGGACTTTAGGCCAATCAGTCTTTCATCGTTTCTGCTGAAGACGTTGGAGAGGCTGGTTGATATGCACATAAGGAGCATGATTCCTCGGGATCGCCTGTCTAGAGCTCAGCATGCTTACTGTAAAGGACGGTCGGTCGATACTGCTCTGCATACAATTGTGAGGTGTATAGAGGAAGCCTTCACTCACAAGGACTTTGCCGTAGGAGCCTTCCTCGATATCGAGGGGGCTTTTAATAATGTCCTGCCGGACGCAATAGTTAAGTCGCTAGATAAGCTTGGGGTTGAGGTCAGTCTCATTAGGCTCATCGAAAGCTTGCTGCGTGACAGAACTGTCATGGCCGTCTGGGGTAGCGCCTGCTTGTCTCGCATGGTGAGCAGGGGCACCCCGCAGGGAGGGGTTCTCTCACCCCTTCTCTGGGTCGTCGTGGTGAATGAGCTACTAGTGGAGCTGGAGAGACACGGCTGTCGGGTAATTGCCTATGCAGACGATGTGGCGCTCCTAGTTAAAGGTAAATACCTGAACACTCTGTATGAACTGACCCAACGGTACATTAACATAGTTATTAACTGGGCGGCCAAAAGTGGTCTTGCCGTAAACCCCAGTAAGACAGAGCTGGTCTTATTCACAAAAAAATATAAAATCCCCGCCGCTGCTCTTCCCTCGGTTGGAGGTCTGCGCTTACAGCTGTCTGACAGGGTCAAGTACTTGGGCTTGATCCTGGACAGGAAGTTGTCGTGGGTACCAAACATCGAGGAAAGGGCAAGAAAGGCATCAGTGGCCTTATATTGCAGTAGGGGAGCTATTGGTAAGAGATGGGGCATCTCCCCTAAAGTTGTCTATTGGCTATACGAGACCGTAGTCAAGCCAATTATGTTCTATGGGGCCCTAGTCTGGTGGAACTCACTGGAAAAGGCTACACTAGCTAGGCAGCTGGAGCGAGTACAACGGGCTGCTTTAATTGGTATTAGTGGGGCACTGCGAACCGCCCCCACATTAGCACTGAACGCAATGCTAAACGTATTAGACTCAGGGAGTCCGATTGGTTGATCAACTTATGGACTGGACACTTTGGAGTTCTAGGAGGTTTCGGCTTCATCCCCGATCGTACAGATTACTGCACCACCGTTACGGCTCCTAGGAGCTTCTTCTCTGTCCATTTTCCCTCAAGGGATGAGTGGGTCGGGCGGGACTTCTGGAGGAGGGGTGCAGTGAACTTCTTTACGGATGGATCGAAACTGGATGGCAGGGTTGGTGGAGGGGTCTTCTGTCGAGAGCTTTCCATCAGCTTTTCAGGCTCCCGGACTTCTGTAGTGTATTCCAGGCCGAAGTAGCTGCTATCAAGGAGGCGGTGGATTCACTGCTAAGGAGCGTTATAACCGTCAGGGAAGTGAGCGCATATTCTGATAGCCAGGCGGCTATCAGGGCTTTGAGTTCGTTAGAGGTGCGCTCTAACCTGGTTAAAGAATGTCTTCTCTCTCTCTCAGCCGCGTCGGAATACTTCGGCATTAGGCTTATTTGGGTTCCGGGACACAGCGACATTGGCGGGAACTGCGGGGCTGACGAGCTGGCGAGGGAAGGAACCCGTGAAACGTTACTACCGAATAAAGAGCGGCTGGGGGTGCCATTGATCGCTTGCGGTTCGCTCTTGGATAAATGGGCCTCATGTCAGCTCAGCGAACGCTGGGCGAATACCATGACATTGGTCGAGGGTGGACCGGGGGCGATCGAGGGCACTCCTCACACTCACAAAGCCACAGCTATTACTTCTGGTGGGGGTTTTAACGGGTCACTGTCCTATCGGTATCCACGCAGTTAGGCTGAAAATTCTGCCGGACCCTTTGTGTCGCTGTTGCCTGGAAGATGACGAGGTAGAATCACCTCAACACTACCTTCTTAGGTGCCCAGCGTTTGCGAGGCTAAAGTTAAAGTACTTTGGCTCTCACTTTCTAAACAGCCCCGAGGAGCTCTGGGGCATTGAGATCAGCCGTATTAGTAAATACATAATTGGCTCGGAGTGTTTTAACGATAAAGTTTAGGAGGCCTTTCCAAATTACGGTATCACAAAGGACAATCTTACATTGTCTAAGTGAGCTCCGGTTACACGGGGCTGCCACCTTACCTAACCTAACTTACTTAAACTATGACTTAAAGCTAGATACGAAAGTAAAAGCACACGTACATTCTACTCCTAAACCTTATCGACTCCTACAAATGCATATTTTAGCTAAATGTTATATCGTCGCCTGGATAAAATATTGTCACAAGTTACTTTCGGTAACTCACGATTGAAGTTTGGAATGCATTTTCTCAGAAACACGACTACAGATCTTCTCCAAAGTGTCGGAGAATGCTATGTACTAGTTCACGAAATTCTTAAATTATCTTATTTTTTTAGTTTAGTGTCAACCATTTATAAGTTTAATAAAATTTTGTAGTATACGACATTTGTCAAAAAATTTGCCAAAATGTGATAACAATTTTTTTTAAATTAACTATGCTTTTTACTAATCAGCCTAATCGTGAGTTTCGCCCGAACAAAATTTCGCCAACAATTTTTTCATCCACCTGTAGTGAATACACGCAAACGAAAAGTGAAAAAGTTAGCCGGTACTAGAAAATGAAACTCATGATAAACCTGAATATGTCGGAAACTAAAGAAGATCAGGTAACTCTATTTGAAAGATCTTGATTAGTTTAGTACGACAGCAATACTAACGCAATTTGTACCAAATAGCCGAAAACATTTTAGTCAATTACTCGGAAACTAAAGAAGATATCCAAAAACCACAAGATGACGCTTCCGGCAATTTTCCATCCAAGCGACGATATTTGAATGTTAATCGTATATTTTCGAGCCTGTATGTAAATTTTCGGGAGAAGGGTTAAAAGGTATATTCATCTGCTGAAAAGATATTTTCGCAGATTCGCAATTTATTTGAAATAAATCTATCGGCCCTATCTCCAATTCCATGGGAATAAATCTCTCCAGTGCTTAAATAATTTTCACCACATTAAATAGCTGCACAACACCCGAATTGCCGAAAAAGCGTTGCTTGCAACACTAGTTTGTTTTCTATACTGTGGTTTCATGATTCAATCATGCTGTGGTTTGTTTCTCAGTTGTGGTGCTCACAGTTCGTTCCAAATTATGTCTGAAAATGTAGACGTCTATATTTTGAGACATCTTTAGCATCAAACTGTGAGCACCCCTTTCTAGCAGTCGTCGCAAAATCGTCTCAAAACTTTGCTGGTGTTGCCAGACATTTCCTCTTTGCGTGCATTTTTTATATATCGCCTTTCGATTTTGTTTCTGAAAAATTGTAATTATTTA
>NW_016158357.1:87661-119842 GCF_001687245.7 Rhagoletis zephyria | reverse complement strand
CTACCAAATAATATACTTCCTCTGTAAATATTCTATGAAGTGTTCCAAAATTTCCTCCGAGCGCGTTCATTGTTGATCATTTGATTTAAATAGTTTGTCATACAATTAATACTATAGTTTGATCGGAGTTAATATATTCTTCAGTAATTAATTATATTATATTAAAACATAAGCTTATAAGAAATTTTTTAGTCTTAACATTTATATCGTGTTCCAAAATTCGCTCCGAGCGCGTTCACTATTGATCTTTTGATTCAAATATTGTTTGTCAAGCATTCAGTAGTGAAGTTTGTTCGGAGTTTATATATTCTTCAGTAATTAAACATGTTACATTGAAATATAAACGTATAATATGGTAGAAAGTTAGAAATTATTTAGTCTTAGGGCCGGTTGCTCAAAGCACGGTTGACACTAATCCCCGGTTAAACATTGTTATCGACGTTACCGACACCGTGTTATTTGCATGGAGTCGAAAACGTCGATAACGATGTTAACCGATGATTAGCGTCAACCAGGCTTTGAGCAACCGGCCCTTAATATGCATATTTCGCTCCGTGTTCCAAAATTCACTCCGAGTGCGTTCACTATTGATCATTTGATTTAAATAATTATTTGTCAAGCATTCAGTACTATAGTTTGATCGGAATATATATATTCTTAAATAATTGATCACATTTTATTAAAATATAAACCTTTAATAGGGTACAAATTGTGAAATTATTTGGCTTTAACATGTATAGTCGGCCAGAGACAATTGCAGAAAAGTGCAACTACTCGTGAAAACTTACAATAAAAACAATGTAGATGAAAGTAATAAATTTTATTATTAAAATTAGATCCATATATAAAACATTTTACATCATTTATTTGAAGTAAATCGGAATATATTTTTACATATAAGATAGTTTCCATTTAACTCATAAAGTACATATTTCACTACAAATATTTTTAAGATCATTTCGAATTGCAAAAATAGCGCTAATTAGTTGTATTGAAGTATGAAACATTTTATTACGTTCATGGTTACTTATAAAGCGCATAACAATATTTCTCTCGCCATTTATCCGATGTTAAAATTTTTCACCACATTATTTTGCTGCACAGCACCCTGAATGCGGCAAAATAGTTGCTCGCAACCCTCAAGTCCTTTATGGGGACCAAATTAACAGCCACAACAACAAAAACCTTTTCTACTGGTATACTGTGATATTGATTCAGATGGAATTTTTTTATTTGTTTGGTTTTTCAGCTCGATAATGATGCACCCAGAGTTGCATTTACTGTCTATGAAAATATTTCATGAAGCGTTCCAAAATTAGCTCCGAGCAACTAAAAGTTGGTTAAGCTTAAATGAAATAGTTTTTTATTAAATATTTATTCCTGGTATTTAGTAAAAATCATTCATCTCAATACTAATATATGAAATGAAAGTAAATAAAAATCTACGAATACATTTCATGAATATTTTGGTCATAGGGCCATTATTAAATACGGACATAACTTTGTCGGGCGTTGGTGCTGACGTATATAGAATTAATGAGTTAGAGAGAGATAAATATACAAGCTCAAGCGCTAATTTAGGTATACTTGTATACCTGTTACTCGTCTGGCATATACTCCAACTGCGAAAATAATGACAATTATCTATGCATCTATTTAGATGCATATTTTAGGTAAATATTATATCGTCGCCTGGATAAAAGATTGTCACAAGTTACTTTCGGTAACTCAGAATTGAAGTTTGGAATGCAATTTCTCAGGAACTAGACTACAGATTTTCTCCAAAGTGTCGGAGAATGCAATGTACTAGTTCATGAAATTCTTAAATTGTTTTATTTTTTTGGTTTAGTGTCAACCATTTATGAGTTTAATAAATTTTTGTCGACTACGATATTTGTAAAAAAATTTGCAGTCAGTTTCAATGATATACTCCAAAATGTGATAACAATTTTTATAAATTAACGATGCTTTTTACTAATCAGCCTAATCGTGAGTTTCGCCCGAACCAAATTTCGCCAACAGTTTTTTCATCCACCTGTAGTGAATACACGCAAACGAAAAGTAAAAAGTGACCCGGTTCTAGAAAATGAAACTCATGATAAAGCTGAATATGTCGGAAACTAAAGAAGAACAGATAACTCTATTTGAAAGATTTTGATTAGTTTAGTACGACAGCAATACTAACGCAATTTGTACCAAATAACCGAAAACATTTTAGTCAATTACTCGGAAACTAAAGAAGATATCCAAAAACCACAAATTGTCAAAATGACGCTTCCGGCAATTTTCCATCCAAGCGACGATATTTGAATGTTACTCGCATATTTTCGAGCCTGTATGTAAATTTTCGGGAGAAAGGTTAAAAAGTATATTCATCTGCTGAAAAGATATTTTCGCAGATTCACAATTTATTTAAAATAAATCTATCAGCCCTATCTCCAATTCCATGTGAATAAATCTCTCCAGTGCTTAAATAATTTTCACCACAATAAATAGCTGCACAACACCCTAATTGCCGAAAAAGCGTTGCTTGCAACACTAGTCCTTTATGGGGACCAAACTTGGTGAAAAAAAAATAGCTAAGTTTGTTTACTGGATATACTGAGCTGGATATACTGAGGTGTAGGGAATGCAACTATTGATTGCTTCGTATTTATACATAAGTTTTTCTAGATTTTTGTGGATCTATGTATAAACGAACGGTAAATATTTGTCGTTGAGTTTTTCTGTGGTCGAAATGCAGCTGTATTTCAATGGCAGGATATTCACAAAGAGCAAGATGCCGGAAAACATCCAAAGTAAAGTCTGATGCTGTGAGTATATACGTATGTAGATCAACAAAATTAACGCTTCCACATCATCGCCTATTGCATTTCCAAGGATTTTGACAAAATTTTTACTGAGGTAAGTTCGTATAAAATATTTGTATGTAGTTTATAAATACATATCGCACACCGTCTTCAAAAGAGTCGCAACTCAAAATAATACGTTCGTCAGAAAATGCGAAAAACTTTCGTACCACATGCTAAGGCAAAGGCGACTTTACCTTGGGATGGGGTAGGGGGTGTAGTCATCCAAACCCTCCTTAAACGAAAGAGGATGGACGTCGGTTTATGGAAAGTCACCTCTCACCCCCCTACAGACCCCGTGAGAGCTGTTTGAAAATATGGGAAATTAGTATTTTTTGCAAAAGGATTATAACCCTCGCTAAGTAGAATTATACTTTCTGTGTTGCCGAAGAAGAGGGGACACCTATTGCAGAGGGCACAGATATACACCCGTATGCTGCAATCCGTCGTAGATTCGATTTTGCTACGAATCGTAAAATTGGTATGCTGAAAGCCCCGTTGGGTAGTAGTGCACTTTAGCGAAACCAGGTCAAAATGGACGGAAACAGTTCGAGAGTGCTATCAATCGACGCGTCTTAACGCCAATAATAACAATCGGAGACCGGAAATTCTCATTTTGAATTCATTAAAGAGTTATTTGCAAAAAACACTTGTACTTTCCGAACTCAATTTTACACATATTTATTAGTTTTTATTCATTTGTGATGTTTTAAGTGTACACTTTCGCGAAATTCTGTATTTAATAGCAATATTCCGATGGTGAAAATCCGCACAACAATCTTGTGTACCCTACAAGAACACTACGCGTTATATAACCAATCATGTAACGCAGAGCTGTAACGTAAATGCATGTTATACTCCCATAGAATGTTTACGTTAATTTCCTAAGGGCGATATGAAAAATCTAACAGGATGTTTCCTGTACGTGTGATTTCTCGTCTCTTCCTAACGCAGGTATAACCAAATTATGTGAAGCGTATACCTGTGCTCTTTACTCCCATTATAAATGTTGAAGAAACATGTTATGTATAACTAGTTAAGCGTAACGTATGGAAATATTATGTGTAACGAGTTAGGCATAACGTGGAAGCTTGTTATGAGTGACTAGTTAAGCCTAACGTAAGAAAACGTTATTTGTAACTAGTGAAGCCTAACGAAAGAAAATGTTATGTGTAACGAGTTATGTATAACGTGAAAGCACGTTATGTGTGACTAGTTAAGCATAACGTAAAGAAACGTTATTTGTAACTATTGAAGCCTAACGAAAGAAAATGTTATGCATAACGAGTTAGGTATAACGTGAAAACATGTTATGTGGAACTAGTTAGTCATAACGCACACATTAGTTACACATAACTGCCATACAAGAAATTATAATTTATAAACTTATAAACTTTCGAGTTTTGTAATAAATATTACAAATCATTTTATTATATTTTTGTTTAATTTGAACACAAAGGTATGTAGATTCTTATACCATATTAAATTAAGATTTATGTATGTAGATACACTTAACAGCAAATGTCTGCATACACCATTACTTTTTTAAATTTCACAATATTTTTCAAGCTAAATTTTTTTGTTATTTTTTTTATAAAAGTATGGATTATCGTTAAAAAAATGCCATATAAACCAAGGTTTCAAACTTTAAACAAAATTAAGGAAAATTCAACGAATTGCAATCACAATTTTCAACTTTTTAATCAGATCAACTTCATGTAGTATGTTGTTGTTTTCTGCACGCGTTGTTTTCCGACAATAAAAAAAAGGCCATAACACTGCGTAGTAGAAATTTGATTACATAAATGCAAATTTTGATGTAAAATCGTTGAATTTTTCTTATCATAATTTGTATAAAACTTGAACCTTGGTATAATATGATTTTGTTACAAGCATGATCGATATTTTTATAAAAAAAATAACAAACAAATTTTAGCTTGTAAAATATTGTGAAATTTAAAAAAGTAATGGTGTATGCAGACTTTTGCTGTTAAGTGTATATTAAATTTAAAAATTAAAGACAAAAATTCATTTTCAAACGTTAAATGGAACAAAGCTTACATAAAAACAGGAACAATAAGAAAAAGGAATAATAAGAATATAGAAAAAGGCAATTTTTTTTAGTTTTTTAGAAATTTTTTTTGTCTCAATCGATTGTGACTGAGCCCAACCGATTTTCTCATGTTTTTNACATAAAAACAGGAACAATAAGAAAAAGGAATAATAAGAATATAGAAAAAGGCAATTTTTTTTAGTTTTTTAGAAATTTTTTTTGTCTCAATCGATTGTGACTGAGCCCAACCGATTTTCTCATGTTTTTTTCAAAGCCGGCAACGCCAAGCGTTTTGTAAATATCTGTAAAGGAAAAAGGAGAAAGTTAAGAAAATGCAGACATCTTTAATAATGTAGATGATATACCACTTAGCCCTTTGTCAACCAAAGTCAGCTCCGCCAGGGCACGCTTTTGTCACTTACCCTCCCAGTTGAAACTATATAACAATTTGTCTGTAAACAAATGTTTGACAACAACGTCAACGTCGTCAGAGACAGCTTTTATTTTGAGGAGATACGTTTTCTGAAATATGAACATGATTAAAAATTTTAAATTTCAGATTGAAGTGTTCAAGTCAATACCATAGCTTGGGTGTAGTTAGGGTCCGTCAACTTTTCCTCCACTTCGAGTACGGCGGCCATCGTCGCCATAGGCATCATACTGGCTATTTCGTCCATTATTGGGTCGCTAGCTTCGCCTGTCATCTTGCAGACACATACCTCTATTTTTTTGTTGCTACCTTCATTTCGGACAACATTTTGTTGTGGGCAGCAAACTCCGCTTTTGTGACCATCTAGATGTTATAAATAATACATTTATACATGTTATAATAAATAATACATATAAAGTAATATGAAAAAATTAACAAACAAACTTCATTGTTTAATCTTTGCTCCAGCTGGTTTTGCTTCTCTACTACTTCTCTCAATAGCCTCAATACATTTTCAAAGTACTCGGAATCGACTGTAAATCCGGTTGACGCGTCATCGGTTGGTGCGTTCTCAATTGGTGTGTTGTCGGTTGTCGGTGTTGTGTGTTCGTCCTTAACATGTTCACGATCGTACTTCCGCTTCATGATTTTTGAACCTTTTACTTGTGTCGATGCCATTGCTGGGTTGATTGTAGATAATATATATACATATATATTAACGTATTTGCATGAAAAAAAAATATTATGTACAATATATTTGTTTTTTCAAATTAAAACATGTTAGTTTGAAAATTCGTGGAAAAGTTGATGCAGAAGCGGAATAAGTATGAAGTGCCCTTGACGTGGAATGCAAAAGTATTTATGTTCAAGCGATTCTTTTGTTACTTCAATTTCTTCATCGCTTAACTGACTTGCTAAGACAATACCTAATCCAGAGTATGATTCCAGTGGAAGTTCAAATAAATTTTCCAATACTTTAAAAATTCGACAAACTACTTTATCCGTTTGAGAATATTTANCCTAATCCAGAGTATGATTCCAGTGGAAGTTCAAATAAATTTTCCAATACTTTAAAATTTCGACAAACTACTTTTTCCGTTTGAGAATATTTAACAATTTTTACTGGTCCTAATTCTTTACAAAAAGAGAAGGAATTTCTTTCTTTTTTAACATCTATTTGAAAAGAATTAGATTTTTTTGAAGTCTCGAAATATAGTTCTTGTCCTTGCCTTTCCCCAAGTCTCAAATACAGTTGTTGGAGAATTTTCAAAATCGTCTAAGTGATGTTGGGAAATATTGCTTCGTAATGCCCATGCTTTTAATTCTACACTTTTTTCTTTTTGGTTATTCTCCATAGCTACTAGATCTCCTAGTTCACATTCGGGCACAAAATCTTCCCCACTAACACTGGACGCACTACCCACACATTCGGCATCATGTGTTTCCATATAGGCACATTCACTTACTCCACTTCCCGTAGCACCAATTTCCTCAAATGAGCAAGTTCAAAGAGCCTTTTATATTTTTTTACGTTTTCCTTATAGATTTTCTTCTCCTTGCTCAAGCAATTAGCAAAATGTCGTTTTTGCATTTTTATATTCACTTTATACTTGCCTTTAATCCTGGAGTGTTTTTTTTATTTAATTTTATTTATTTTCGATGTAAAATACAAAACTTCTGATATCAGATGCAACCGCACGCTTCACAAAATCTTTTAAATTAAAATTTTAGGTTAGCTTCACCTGCAAAATGGCAAACGTCAAGAATGGGAATAAAGAATAAATAAGAAAATTGAAGAATTTTCCATATTGTGGTCTCTTTTCCACACATAAACCTTTATAGAAGAAGAAATGTGAAAAAGAATCTGCGTGAATTTAGAACAAAATTTTGACATGCGGCTTTGAGTGTGTTGGTGAAATAGCAATTTTTGTTTGAATGTATTGGAGTTTGCGTTAGTCGTGTCTGGTAGGGTAGTTAATAATAAATGAGATGGAGGAAAACTGGTGTTGTCACTCTATTAATACAATTTGTATTTCAACTTTAAAAAACACCCAAATAATGCACAAGAAATATACTTTTGTGAAAAGGGGATTTCTGTTCCTTTTCTTCGCACACAGAAAGGAGAATTCTACGTACTGAGGGTTATAATCTCTAAGCGCGGCCGAAGGCCGCCTTCGCAGAAAGGTGTTCTCTGCAAAAGGTGTTCTGCCCCTTTTCTTTGGCAACACAGATAGGAGAATTCTACGTTGTGAGGGTTATAATCCTTAAGCGCGGCCGAAGGCCGCCTACGCAAAAAGGTGTTCTGCCCCTTTTCTTTGGCAACACAGAAAGGAGAATTCTACGTTGTGAGGGTTATAATCCCTAAGCGCGGCCGAAGGCAAAACGCTTTTAAATGCGTCTTTGTTTGTTTTCAAAAGCTAAATGGATCAGATACTAGCAATATCCTTTGTATATTAACGCAACTGTTAGCTGCAGCATGTTCTTCCTCCTGAGACAAAAGTGCTCCGGCCACTGATTCCATTGTATTCTACTTAATTAAGGAAAATTCTTTTAAAATAACGACTAAAAAAATCTTTAATTTCACTATTCGCTTGCGATTATATTGATTTTGATTTGTTTCCGTCAAAGCAGCTGATTAAAATCTTTGAATTTCGCGCTTTTAGCTGGCAGTGCCGTTGATACTTACGATCGGATTACTGATACGGGTGATAGTAAGTTTTATTTTTAATTTATTAATAATGTCCGTTGAAAATGTCGAATTTTTTTGCAAATTTCCGAGCAGAGCGTCAAACAAAAAATATCCACGAAATATCTCTGAGGGAATATAACCCTCAGGTAGAAGAATTCTCCTTTCTGTGTTGCCAAAGAAGGGGGGCTGAACACCTTTTGCAGAGAACAACTTTCATTTACTCCATTTATTTGCATCAAATTCATCAAAACATGGGGCGAAAAGTGTAAAGTGCAAGTGTTTTTTGCGAATAACTCTTAAATTAATTAAAAATCTTAATTGCCCGAAAAAAGAAATTTCCTCTCACTCGAATATGGGAAGTCCGAGCATTGCCGATATCGAGTTCTCATAAATGAGAAAAACGATGCAAGTAAAAGCGCACAGTCAACGACGTAGCGTATGGGAATCGCGTTTTAACGAAAACTCACCACCGCATGGCGGTGACGATGCGTTGCTTCTCTCTCTCTTTATCAACAGTAAATTTGATATGCTGCTACGTACGTCAACCTACGTTTACGCTACGTCGTTGACTAACTGAGCTTTAATCCATTCGCGATCACTCGCAACAGCTTATCGCGAAAAATTTTCAACGACGTTGTAAGGGAGATAAGTTTCGCATTTTTTTTGGTTACCCTGCAAGAACACTACTAGTTAAATCACTGAAAGTTTCACAGATATATTAGTTAGTTCCTTTATAGAAATATTAGTTAGCCTCCAAACACGAGTTTCTTAGAAGTCTTAGATTGATTTCAGGTATAACTCAGTTAGGCCTACCAAAAATAATTTTTTGACTTCTGGTATATGTTTGTTAGGCCTACCAGAAATATTAAATAGACTTCAGGTATATGTCTGCTAGGCCTGCCAGAAGTCTTATGCCGAATTTCCACTAGGCATTGAAATGACAAAAAATTTAAGCGATTTAAAAAAATGTCATGTGGAAATGAACTTAATGACTGTGTTTTTAATGTAAAACATGATTATTTTTTAATGCCCGACTTTGTCATTTGTCATTTTTGCCATTTAATGCCTAGTGGAAATCCAGCATTAGCTATACTTCTGGTACATGTCTGTTAGGCCTACCAGAAGTCTTAGATATACTTCTGGTATATATTTGTTAGGCCTACCAAAAATATAGTTTCACTTCTGGTATATCGCACACCGTCTTCAAAAGAGTCACAACTCATAATAATACGTTTGTCAGAAAATGCGAAAAACTATTTCTTAGCACATGATAATCATATAGGCAAGGGCGACTTTACCTTAGGTTTTTTTTTTTTAACAAATTATAACAAAAATTTGCTCCAGCTTTTGCCGAAAGGTAAATAAAAGCTCTGTGTACATTTTTAGCGCATAATCTCAAAAATGCCAAATTTTGAGATGTGACTCTTTTGAAGACGGTGTGCGATATGTCTGTTAGGCCTACCAGAAGTCTTCGTTAGACTTGTGGTACATGTCTGTTAGAAGTCTTAAGGTGTTCTTACACGATATGTTTTTGCATGTGTACATGCCACTTTTTACATATGGAAATGCCAACATATCGTGTAAAGGCAAATAAGATTTGTTTCTGTACAAAGCATATGCCCGTACATACGAAATAGAAATGTTCCAATTTTCATCTGACACACAGATAGAATTATCTAAGTTTAGTTTATTTCGTTTTCAAAGATCGTATTTTTAAATAGTTAAATAAAGACTGTGAATTTGACAGACATACGCAATTATATTTGTATTGAAAAAGTCACATTTACAGATGCAAATACATATCGTGTAAGAACACCTTTAAAATTTATGGCCTTATTCATAAAAAATAAAATAGCTTTAAAAAAGGTTTACAAACCGAAAAATTTATGAAAACGTCATTTTATAAAGCTCTTAAAACCTACTTTATTTTTTATGAATAAGGCCATTAATTTTTAACTATAAAAATGCAAACGATATAAAAATAAACTCATTTGGCCTTATTCATAAAAAATAAAGTAGGTTTCAAGAGCTTTATAAATTGACGTTTTCATACATTTTTCAATTTATAAACCTTTTATAAGACTACTTTATTTTTTTTTATGAATAAGGCCAATTGTCTTCAAAAATAAAATAATTAGATCAAAAGAAAAACATTTTTAAGAATAATAATAACACAGGCCAGCAAAAATGGGAAAACAATTTGTTGTGGCAAATTTAAAAGCCTTTTTTTCATAAACTTTCTTGTGCTGATTACGAATCCGTAAGTATAAAGTTTCCATCAGCTCCAGATTTTGAGAAAAACGCGGTCAAAGTGTAAAAAATCTCCTTTCTGGCAATATTTGAGAAGCAGATAGAAGGTGATAGAACCTTCAACTTAGGCTTCAATTAAAGCTAAAGCTCTCGACTACTATCCTTGAAAATACCATCCCTGCACCTTGACCCGATGGTCACTAACACTGGCTACACACGACGAACATCTGCGCGCACATGTGCGCCAACATGCTCGCTGTCGTTTGCCATAGACGGTGATCGGCTCATATGTGATTTTGTCATGGTAGCGTAAAGATGATTAGTAAAGACGCGGATGATGCAATTGCAATGCTTTTAACTTAGCTTTTTTATGTATGTGTTACTTAAATTTATTTATATTTTACTTGTATGTATGGCCGCTGTGGTGTAGTGGTAAGCAGTGTGCGCTTTCACTCATCAACACCTGGGTTCAAGCTCTGGTCAAAGCAACATCGCAAAAAATATGGAAAAAGGTTTTTTCTTAACAGCGGTCGTCCTTCGGCAGGCAATGGCAAATCTCCGAGTGTATTTCTGCCAGCTTCTCATAAAAATACAATCGCCGTTCGGAGTCGGAAACTGTCGGAAAACTGTAGGTCCCTCCGCTTTGTGTGACAACATCAAGGCGCACGCCACAAGTCGGAGGAGAGGCTCGGCCAAACACTAACATATGTGTAACGCCAATCTATTATTATTGTTATGTACATATGTACATATACTTCTAGTAATTTAGCCTCATTTATCAAAAATTCAATTAACGAACATGGCTTGGATGCATTTATCCGCCGATGTGCACACTTCAAGCATCAACACAAAATGAGGTTGTTGTTTGTGTTTCCAATGCGATGCTCGCAAACCACGCTACAAACGACGAGCATGCACCGCAGGCCAAGCATCTGCGCGCACATGTTCGTCGTGTGTAGCCACTGTTAGGCACGGTGCACATTAGAGCGATACGATATGCGATGCGATATGCGATACGATATGGATGCGACATCGACATGCTGAGTACGTGGTAATTCGTAGGAAGCGATGAAAACTGTGCACACTTGCACGACACGGATACGGCAAACTGACCATATAGGTGTTTAGATTTTGGGCACCAAGCGCGGACCTGCAAAAATGAGGATCGCAGCGGTTGCTGCTTTAAATGCGGGGAGAAAGGCCACAATGTTAAACAGTGTAGCAAGGAAGCCGCTTGCGTGCTCTACTAGTGGTCAAGCCAATGAAGCCCATATTGCAGGTGGTAAGCAGTGCCCATTCTATCAGCGTGCATTAAAGGCTAAAGTATGAAGCTTCTACAATAAAATCTTAACCACTGTTCAGCTGCTCAGGAGCTACTCTGTCAAACCATTATAGAGGAAGACATTGACATCGCCATTTCAAGCGAGCCATATAAGACAGCAAGCAAGGGTACGTGGATATCAGGTAAAAAAGGAAAAACTGCTATATGGGTCAATGGGGAGCAGTGTCTTACTGAGAAACCTTATAGTCAGTAGTATTTTGTCAGAGGTAAGATCGGCAGGATATATATCTATAGCTGTTATGCACCACCGAGCCTGAGTTATCAAGAATTTGAATCTTTTCTAGATAGACTAATTCAAAACGCCATGTTATATTCTCCAAAGCTTGTAGCGGGTGACTTTAATGCATGGGCCGTTGAATGGGGAAGCGCCCTAATGCCCTATTAAAGGCATTTGCACCACTCGACTTGTTACTGAATACAACAAAACACTTTTGAGAAAAATGGCAGGGGCTCCGTCGTTGACATTGCATTTTGCACCCAATTACTGGCCAGAAAAACCACTGGGAAGATTAGTGACATTTATACTCAGAGTGATCATTTAGCGATTTTAATTGAAATCTGTGATGTAAGAAACCCTTCTAGCAGATGTTTCAAACAGTATGGTAAAGGATGGTACAAAGAATCGTTCGACCCAAATATGTTTAAACTAGTAGAAGCTAGCTAGTAGAACTAGCAGAAGAGCTTTCAAAAGCTGTTATCAGGGCATGCGATGCGTCAATGAGCAAAAAGGGCCACAAAATTACAGGAAAGCGGGTTTACTGGTGGACACCGGAAATAGCTGAACTTCGATCTGAATGCAATAAAGCCAGAAGAAAATGTCAGCGAATAAGAACGGACGCCCAAAGAGACCATTTTAAATCTTTACGGAAACGGTTAAAGGTTGCAATTAAAAATAGCAAGAAAGCGTGTTTTAAAGACTTGTGTAACGAAATTGATGAATACCCGTAGGGCGGTGCCTACAAAGTCGTCATGAAAAAATTCAACAGTAGCCAAATGCAGACACCTACTTGCCCGATACTTCTTAAAAAAATAGTAGAAACACTGTTCCCGAAAGCGGAAACTAGCCCAGGGCCTGCACCAAGTGAAACACATACAAATGTTTACTATCCGCCACTTGAGCCTGATGAAATCAAATGCGCGGCCAAACGGCTAAAGAATAATAAATCTCCAGGTCCTGATGGTATTTCCAACATTGCTATTAAAACTGCAGTTGACGACTCTCCGTCAGCGTTTTTAAAAGTGTTCGACTCCTGTCTTCGTAGCGGAGTATTCCCGAATAAATGGAAGAAGCAAAGATTAGTCTTACTTCCAAAGCCCAACAAACCACAAGGTGAANAAAGGCATTTGCACCACTCGACTTGTTACTGAATACAACAAAACACTTTTGAGAAAAATGGCAGGGGCTCCGTCGTTGACATTGCATTTTGCACCCAATTACTGGCCAGAAAAACCACTGNTTTGCAGGAACAGCTGTTTTCCCCATTAATAAACCTTATGGGAGGTGGTGACCTGGAACGACTTCCTGTAAAAACCTGCAAATCGTGAAGCATCTGGAACGCAACTAAAGTTCACATTAAAATGGTAAGTACAAAAACGGCAAAAGTTCAAAGCGCGTTAGCTAGACTGATGGAAAATGTAGGCGGTCCAAGTCAAAACCGCAGAAAACTGCTAACAAAAGTTACTGAATCAGTTATAATGTACGCGGCCCCCGTCTGGGGTCATGCACTGCAGCAAAAGTCCTATGCTAAGCTTGTAAACTCTGTTTTCCGTCTTAGTGCCCTTCGCGTTTGCAGCGCTTTCCGGACAGTTTCACATGATGCAGCCTGCGTCATAGCTGGTATTATGCCTGCCGATTTGTTGGCTAACGAAATCCAGCGTACCTATATAACGGCTCAAAACCCGCGATCGCGGCCGAACGCCAAATAAGCCTATCACTATGGCAGCAACGCTGGGCCTCCTCTTCCTCTGGGCGCTGGACTTTCCGACTCATTCCGAGCATCGAAGCTTGGCTATACAGATCGCATGGCGAAGTTGATTTTTATATGACTAAGCAATTAGTGGTCATGGCTGCTTTCGACAGTACCTGCACTATTATGGTCACGATGACTCGACGGCATGTAATATATGTGAAAATGTCCCGGAAACCGCTAAACATGTACTTTTCGAGTGCCCTTCGTTTTCATTAGAAAGAGAGAGATTAAATACTTTGACTCAAGAGGCCCTGAGTACGGAAAATATCATTGAACATATGTTGAATGATAAAAAAGTATGGGGCACATTAAAGAATATAAGCAGAGAAATAATGACAAAGCTAAGGATCAGAGAGCAACGCCGCCGCTTAGAAAGAGGAAACAGTTGAAGTTACTTGTGTANTTCGACTCCTGTCTTCGTAGCGGAGTATTCCCGAATAAATGGAAGAAGCAAAGATTAGTCTTACTTCCAAAGCCCAACAAACCACAAGGTGAACCTAGTTCTTCTAGACCCCTATGTATGATTGATTCCTTAGGTAAGTTACCCGAACGCATCGTTTGCAATCGCTTGTGGCAGCATATCGATAACAAAGAATGTCTGTCAGACCCTCAATTCGGGTTTCGGAAGGGTAGGTCAACTGTCGATGCTATACGCAGCGTTACCGACATCGCTGAAGAAGCTATTAAGGGTAAGCGTCGGAAAAATGGGTCCAAGGAATACTGTGCTATAGTCACCCTAGATGTAAAAAATGCTTTTAACTCGTTGAGCTGGTCGCACATTATAAATGCGTTAAAAATTATTCATACACCACAGTATTTAATTAATATAACAGTTATCTATCTAATAGAGTTTTGTCCTACAACACGGAAAGAGGCAAAGTAAGCTATAGAGTCTCCAGAGGAGTTCTCCAAGGTTCTGGCCTTGGCCCACTTTTGTGGATCATAGCCTACGATGGCGTATTGCGTCTACCCATTCCAAAAGGAGTTAAAATAATTGGTTATGCCGATGACATCGCTTTGGTGGTTGTGGCTAAAGACATAAATAGGGTGCAAATGGCCACAACAAATGCTTCGAGGGAGCTGAACTTAGCAATCGAGAAAACAGAAGGTGTACTCATAACAAGTAGGAAGAAAAAAGAGACCGCAACCTTGAATATAAACGGGTATGTCTTTGATACATTACCAGCAGTGAGGTACCTAGGTGTAATGATTGATGCAAGGTTATATTACAAAAGTTGCGTTCCAGATGCTTCACGATATTCACGAAATTCACGATTTGCAGGAACAGCTGTTTTCCCCATTAATAAACCTTATGGGAGGTGGTGACCTGGAACGACTTCCTGTAAAAACCTGCAAATCGTGAAGCATCTGGAACGCAACTAAAGTTCACATTAAAATGGTAAGTACAAAAACGGCAAAAGTTCAAAGCGCGTTAGCTAGACTGATGGAAAATGTAGGCGGTCCAAGTCAAAACCGCAGAAAACTGCTAACAAAAGTTACTGAATCAGTTATAATGTACGCGGCCCCCGTCTGGGGTCATGCACTGCAGCAAAAGTCCTATGCTAAGCTTGTAAACTCTGTTTTCCGTCTTAGTGCCCTTCGCGTTTGCAGCGCTTTCCGGACAGTTTCACATGATGCAGCCTGCGTCATAGCTGGTATTATGCCTGCCGATTTGTTGGCTAACGAAATCCAGCGTACCTATATAACGGCTCAAAACCCGCGATCGCGGCCGAACGCCAAATAAGCCTATCACTATGGCAGCAACGCTGGGCCTCCTCTTCCTCTGGGCGCTGGACTTTCCGACTCATTCCGAGCATCGAAGCTTGGCTATACAGATCGCATGGCGAAGTTGATTTTTATATGACTAAGCAATTAGTGGTCATGGCTGCTTTCGACAGTACCTGCACTATTATGGTCACGATGACTCGACGGCATGTAATATATGTGAAAATGTCCCGGAAACCGCTAAACATGTACTTTTCGAGTGCCCTTCGTTTTCATTAGAAAGAGAGAGATTAAATACTTTGACTCAAGAGGCCCTGAGTACGGAAAATATCATTGAACATATGTTGAATGATAAAAAAGTATGGGGCACATTAAAGAATATAAGCAGAGAAATAATGACAAAGCTAAGGATCAGAGAGCAACGCCGCCGCTTAGAAAGAGGAAACAGTTGAAGTTACTTGTGTACAAAATTTCTTCTTTTATCTTATTTTTGCATTTCTTTGCAGGTAAACCCTGTGAACACCAAAACGCTCCTGAACCCCTAATCACATTAGTGGATGGGGGATTATGGAAAGGGCGGTATGACGTGGGGCATGTTTATGCCACGGCCTCACCCCGATATAATACGCGAGTGGTTCCGGGGAGGTGGGNTAGGTCAACTGTCGATGCTATACGCAGCGTTACCGACATCGCTGAAGAAGCTATTAAGGGTAAGCGTCGGAAAAATGGGTCCAAGGAATACTGTGCTATAGTCACCCTAGATGTAAAAAATGCTTTTAACTCGTTGAGCTGGTCGCACATTATAAATGCGTTAAAAATTATTCATACACCACAGTATTTAATTAATATAACAGTTATCTATCTAATAGAGTTTTGTCCTACAACACGGAAAGAGGCAAAGTAAGCTATAGAGTCTCCAGAGGAGTTCTCCAAGGTTCTGGCCTTGGCCCACTTTTGTGGATCATAGCCTACGATGGCGTATTGCGTCTACCCATTCCAAAAGGAGTTAAAATAATTGGTTATGCCGATGACATCGCTTTGGTGGTTGTGGCTAAAGACATAAATAGGGTGCAAATGGCCACAACAAATGCTTCGAGGGAGCTGAACTTAGCAATCGAGAAAACAGAAGGTGTACTCATAACAAGTAGGAAGAAAAAAGAGACCGCAACCTTGAATATAAACGGGTATGTCTTTGATACATTACCAGCAGTGAGGTACCTAGGTGTAATGATTGATGCAAGGTTATATTACAAAAGTTGCGTTCCAGATGCTTCACGATATTCACGAAATTCACGATTTGCAGGAACAGCTGTTTTCCCCATTAATAAACCTTATGGGAGGTGGTGACCTGGAACGACTTCCTGTAAAAACCTGCAAATCGTGAAGCATCTGGAACGCAACTAAAGTTCACATTAAAATGGTAAGTACAAAAACGGCAAAAGTTCAAAGCGCGTTAGCTAGACTGATGGAAAATGTAGGCGGTCCAAGTCAAAACCGCAGAAAACTGCTAACAAAAGTTACTGAATCAGTTATAATGTACGCGGCCCCCGTCTGGGGTCATGCACTGCAGCAAAAGTCCTATGCTAAGCTTGTAAACTCTGTTTTCCGTCTTAGTGCCCTTCGCGTTTGCAGCGCTTTCCGGACAGTTTCACATGATGCAGCCTGCGTCATAGCTGGTATTATGCCTGCCGATTTGTTGGCTAACGAAATCCAGCGTACCTATATAACGGCTCAAAACCCGCGATCGCGGCCGAACGCCAAATAAGCCTATCACTATGGCAGCAACGCTGGGCCTCCTCTTCCTCTGGGCGCTGGACTTTCCGACTCATTCCGAGCATCGAAGCTTGGCTATACAGATCGCATGGCGAAGTTGATTTTTATATGACTAAGCAATTAGTGGTCATGGCTGCTTTCGACAGTACCTGCACTATTATGGTCACGATGACTCGACGGCATGTAATATATGTGAAAATGTCCCGGAAACCGCTAAACATGTACTTTTCGAGTGCCCTTCGTTTTCATTAGAAAGAGAGAGATTAAATACTTTGACTCAAGAGGCCCTGAGTACGGAAAATATCATTGAACATATGTTGAATGATAAAAAAGTATGGGGCACATTAAAGAATATAAGCAGAGAAATAATGACAAAGCTAAGGATCAGAGAGCAACGCCGCCGCTTAGAAAGAGGAAACAGTTGAAGTTACTTGTGTACAAAATTTCTTCTTTTATCTTATTTTTGCATTTCTTTGCAGGTAAACCCTGTGAACACCAAAACGCTCCTGAACCCCTAATCACATTAGTGGATGGGGGATTATGGAAAGGGCGGTATGACGTGGGGCATGTTTATGCCACGGCCTCACCCCGATATAATACGCGAGTGGTTCCGGGGAGGTGGGTTTTGGAGAGTTTCGCACGGGCCACTTGATGGATAGTTTCCCTATCCCAACGTCCGTTAAAAAAAAAACACTTGCACGACAGCGATACCGCTGCGATATAATATTGCATACGTATCGCATGTGCAACACGGTTTGTTGAACGAGGTGAAATTAGTATGGCGCAGAATTTTTTTCGGCATAAGCATGGCCGTTTCGCAAGAGGAAGCATCTTCCTCAATTTTTTTAGTCGAATTAATAAAAAAACCGATGGTTAATGGAGCTATACAGAAAAAGAGTACTGTAGAACAGACATGACTAGTTTGGCATGGAGAAATATAGCGTCTGGGGTCAAGGACACAGGTAAGTACACAATAGAATATTTTTGTCATGGTTTATTTGCCTTTGTTTTCACATCTTTAAAAATAAATTAAAAGAAACCAATCATTTTATTTATTCATTTATTTGTTTAATTATCTACCGGACACTCCTCACAGACAAACAGGAAAAAAATTAACACGTTATACAAAAATAGTCATAATATTTATACATACAGGATAACAACAACATATGTGTAAATTATTTGAAAATAAAATAATCATTGATATTAATTTTAAAACGTTCTCTACATGAGTAAAGGTCGACATAATTACAAACAGAGTCACATAGGCAAATGGATCTGTGAATGGGCTCATTGTTAGCAAATTCCGTTTTTCGCGTTGGTTTACGTATTTTTCTCCTAGAAGCCTCTCCGGCGCATAAAAAGGCAGAAGCGAAAGTAGTTCTGGGGAATCGATTTTGTTATCGCATATATCCTTGATGAAAAGAATACTACAAATTTTTCTCTTATTAGCAAGGTATTGTAAATTCAGTATTCTGCATCTCAGCTCGTAAGATGGCATAGATTCGTAAGAAAACATTCGTCGAAGGGCAAATTTTTTAATTTAATTAATTTAATTTAATTTATTTAATATTAGATTGAAAACATTAGTGCATTAAGATGTAATCTTTACTTGCACAATGATACAAACAAATTGCAAAGAAATAAAATAAAAAGTACAGATAATAATTAATATTACAATATAGATTAAGGTAATGTATACGTTGAATTACAAATCATATATTCTAAAATAAAACAAAACAAAGTTGCCTATGTGCAACACGTTCTTCCAGGACAGTGGAAGGGAGTTCCAGAGCCTTACCGCATTAATAAAAACAGTCTTGAAGTGCATAAATAGTTAAATCTCGGAAGAATAGGACCTGACGAACGTGTACTCTTGGAGAACTTAAGATTATTGTACAGATATTCCGTGCTCTTCGTGATAAATAATTTGAACATAAAAATGCAATTACGCGCGTTCAGAACATTTTGTAAATCACAGGTTAGTATAGAATCACGTATAGATGAGAGATGATCGTATTTCTTTAAACCAAATACATACCTTGTGGCAGAGTTAATGGCGATATTCAATTTTTGGAGTGAATGAGAGTCTAATTTGCCGTAGACGATTTCAAAGTACGTGATATAAGGAACAATTAAACTTGTAATTAACTTTTTCTTAGTGGCTACCGGTACATAAGGTGAATTACTCTAAGACATCGTAGAGTAAAAAAATATTTTACTCACAACTTCATCAACATGATCATCACACGCAAGTCTAGAGTTAATAACGAAACCCAAACTCCTGGCTTTGTCAACTAATTTAAGCTGGCTGGGNAAATAAGTTGGGAATATCCGATGCCAAAAATTTATCTTTAGCGACAGGTATTACACAAGATTTTTGAGCATTGAGGCAAAGTAAATTCTCCCTAGACCATGCAAATATTGAGCTTAAGTCCTCGTTAAGTTGTAGACAAATATCCTGAATCGATCCAATTTTATTAGAAACATACAGCTGCACATCATCGGCATAGGCGTGTAAGCGCGCATGAGCGCAGGTGCTGAAAATGTCATTTATGAAGATGCTAAACAAAAGTAGGCCCAGTATGGATCCCTGAGGGACACCAGAGTATATATGCACGAGGTTAGAACAATTATTGCCGATTTTCACCTTTTGAAACCTGTCGCTCAAATAGGTCTCTTTGAGTTTTACTGCAGTTTTGCTGAAGCTGAAATACTTAGCTAGTTTTTCACACAATAAATTGTGGTTTACAGAATCAAAAGCCTTAGAAAAATCAAGCAGACAAAGTAGTGTTAAATGACCTTGATCGAATGGCTGACGTATATCGTCTAAGACTTTAACAACAGCGGTAGAACAGGAGTGACCAGCTCTGAAACCACTCTGCAGAGGGTTTAGGAGTTTATCTTTATGAATGAAATCAGATATTTGCTGCGCTAAAAGCATCTCGAACACCCTTAGAAAGTCCTGTTAATATACTTATGGGCCTGAATTCACAAATCAGAGAGCCACCAGGTTTTTTGGCTATTGGTGTGACATTTGCTACTTTCCACTTGGATGGAAAGCACGAAGTGGTTAAACAGTGATTGAGTATGTGTGTAAAGCAAGCGAGAATGTAAGGCAAAATTAATTTGGCAAACTTGATCGGAAGCTCATCATTCCCCACAGCATTAGATTTAATACTGCATACGCATCTAGCCACTTCCTCCTCGCAAACGGAACTAAATTGAAATCTCGAGAGACTGTGTTGGTCAGATGACGAAGAAGTGGTCTTTGTTACAGACGTGTAATAAGTCAAGCAACTACTTGAAGAAAAAAAATGATTGAGTTCATTGGGATCAAGTGAGCAGGGTATTTCTGAGTTTGACCGCACGCCCAACCTTTTCAAATTTGTTTTTGATTTGGAATAGCAAAAAAGATTTGGTGTTTGTTTTAATGTTAACGATTAACTATTTGTTTCAAATATTCAAATAATTACACTGTACGGCAAAATCAACTTTTTTTCTTGGTATTGGACCAAACCAATTTGTTTAAGAGATTGAGTCATAGGTAAACTATTGATTTCTCCGTTTTTCGAATTTAGCCTCCGAAATCGTATGGGCCTTCGAAGTTCGAAATAGGACCTTTGGTAAAAAATTTAATATTTAATTGTTGCATGTAAATAACTAAAACCCTAAAAATATAGACGTAGTCTATAACTTTTTTTGAGCAAACTTATATTACAGGTCCTATAAGGGGTCTAAGTTCAGATCTTCGAAAAACTAAATTCCTTATATTTCAAACAATTTCGAACTGATTTTTTTAAAAATTTATATCGTTATATATGTGATGCCGGTCTCTAAAAAACGAATAAATTTTTCAAACGTGCCGCCCTTATATATAGCTGATAAGTGTCTAAAACTTGTGTCTAAAGTGA
The DNA here is from genome assembly GCF_001687245.7 of Rhagoletis zephyria. Taxonomy (NCBI): domain Eukaryota; kingdom Metazoa; phylum Arthropoda; class Insecta; order Diptera; family Tephritidae; genus Rhagoletis; species Rhagoletis zephyria. The sequence goes on along the minus strand of NW_016158357.1, from coordinate 98,847 downwards.
CTAATCTTGGGTTCATCATTAATACTAGTTTAACATGTGATGATTATGTGAGCTCGATAGTTAGCAAAGTATACAACATCCTAAGAAATTTACGAATTTCTGCAAATTATACGCCGGTCCAGGTTAGGAGAAAGCTTGCGATGCAATTAATAATGCCAATCATATGCTACCCTGAGCTTGTTTACAGTAAATTGAGTTCTCTATCTGCTCCTAAAATTGATGTAGCATTCAACCATGTTACACGATTTGTGTTCGGGTTAGCTAAATTTGACCATATCTCTGGTTGGAGATCACGTTTATTAGGCTGTGAAATATCTGATTATCTGAAAGCCAGAAACTGCATCTTTCTCTATCGACTTATTGTGCACAAGGAGCCTGGTTATCTATATGACAAGCTCATTTTCCCTAAATCAGCTCGAATTAATGATTTGATAGTACCAAATTATAATTATCTAACCTCCGCACGGCTATTCTTTGTCAACGCTATTCGAACATGGAACTCTATTCCAATGGCAACTCGCAGTAGTCTCAATAAAAGCAACTTTAAGGATGTTCTATATGCGTACTTTCGTTAAAATAATTTATGTTGTATAATTATGAGTTTCGCTGAGTATAAAGTCTCAAGTTATTATGTGTAACCACTGTATTGCTTCAATTGTCTGTACTTTTTATTATGAGTTTTAGTTTTACTTTGTTATAAGTTTTAGTTTAAGTAACCATTATTACCTTGTCATATCTTTCTGGTTTTACCTTTTGTTTGTTGTACTATAAAAGATCTCAGATCTTATTGTACTAATGACTTAGCAAATAAATGAAATGAAATGCACATTTGTATACTTCGTATATAAAAATTTTAGAAAAAACATTTAAATGAAAAAATACCTTTTTTATATAAAAAAATAACATTTTAAACCAAAAAAATACTAACCGATTTTTAAATGGTATCGTTGTAAAGATGACTAAATCCCCTTTCTTCTGATATGCATATTTATATACTTCGTACATAAAAATTTGAGAAAAAAACATTTAAAGGAAAAAATACCTTTTTTTTATAAATATTTTAAACAAAAAAATTACTAACCGATTTTTAAAAAATTGGTATCATTGTAAAGGCAATTAAACTCCTTTCTTCTGATATGCATATTTGTATAGCTACAGCAATGTCTTCGTCGGATGAACTCATGGTATTAACTGAAAGGCGAAAGGCGTTTGTGTAGCTATCACACCGCAAATGGCATCGCGAGTCGCTTCGCATGTCGCATCGCGTATCGCATCACTCTAATGTGCACTGCGCGCATTTCATATCGCATCGCGTATTGTATCGCGTATCGTATCGCATATCGCATCGCATATCGTTTCGCTCTAATGTGCCCCTTGCCTTATAGTCGTTTATTGAACAGTGAAAACTGATTTTTGGCTCTGGCTTTTGGCTATCGCTATTAAACCTTCAATTAAGGCTTAAATGAGGCTTGAACTTTCGACTACAACCGCTGAAAATACCGTTTCGGCACCGTGACCCTAAGGTCACTTATAGGCATAGTCATAGTTTGGCTTTAATTGAAGCGTAAGTGAAAGGTTCTATCACCTTCTATCTGCTACTCAAATATTGCTAAAAACGAGATTTTTTTAACTTTGACAACGTTTTTCTCAAAATCTGGAGCTGATGAAAACTTTACACTTACGGATTCGTAATCAGCACATGAAAGTATATGAAAAACAGCTTTAACATTTGACGCATCAAAATCAGTGTTGTCATGTGTAATATTTCATTATTGGGTTTAAAAATGAAAATATTAAAGCTACATATTATTATTATACTTATTTTAGTTTATTTTGACTTAATCGGATTTTTTGCTTAAGCCGATTATGGGCTAGGTCAATTGACTTTTTAATATTTTTTTCCAATGCTAGTCGTCCTTCGGTTTTAAATACATCTGGAAACAATTTCAACAAAAGAGTCAAACGATTGTTTAAATTTAGTGAAGTTAAAATTTCCTCCACCAGATTTAACGCGCGTAATGATTTTTTCTCCTACCGCCCGTCCCAATTATAGAGTTGCAGAAATTCATCGGTGAATAATTTCCGGATAACGTCATTCACGCTTCCCGCTGCCCCCTTTATTTTATAAATGAAGCTTATCTGATTTGGATAAAAATATCGAAAAAATTGTTGTATTAACTTTCACACTGATACTTTCGTCTATATATGTATATGTATATCGTCGTTTAAAGTACAAAACCGCTTATCAAGATAATCAAAAACCGCGTATGTGAGGTTGCCCAAATTTTATAGTAGAGAGTAAAAACAGTCGTATGTCAAAATGGTTCTCTGTTTTATAAAGTAATCGCATTTCAGACTAGTATATTTCAGGACGAACGGTTTTGTACTTTAAACGACGATATGTGTGTATGCATACAGTGAATTACCATTGCCTGTTTGTACTCGGGATTCTTGAGTTTTGCCTCCACCTGGATCGAGCAGTCTACACTGGAGAGAGGGAGTGTGCTGGAAATCTCTTGAATGGTTTCATCCTCGGTTTCTCCGGTCATATGGCAAAGGGAATTTTGAACCTTTTTAAGCATAACCAGCACTCCCTTATCATTTGGTTCTAGGCCAACATGTCGCTGCGTTCTACAACCTATTACACAAATAAAAAGTTATACTCGTATACATATGTACCAGGGTTGTTGCGAATATTATTCCGAAATAAAAGTTCTTTCCGGATAATAAACAAACCGCTTATCCAAATCAAACAAGTTTGGTATCAAATGAAAGAGGATTTAAATAGCTTTAAAACTGAAATGTCTAAACGAAGAAAGCCACATATTGAAAAATATTTCAATAAAAAATGTTAATTACCATAAAACAAATCTTGTGTCAGGTATATGCATTTCTTTAGTATTAAATTATAAAAAAAAATATAAATAGAGGTCGTTAGCTATTTCCGTTTAAAAGCTATTTCAGTCCTCTTTCATATGATACCAAATTTGTTTAATTTGGACAGGCGGTTTGTTTATTATGCGGAAAGGACTTTTATTTCGGAAAAATATTCGCAACAACCCTGATATGTACCTAAGTATATTTAGGTAACATACAGTTGCTCACAGTCAAAATGGGACCGGTGTCTTTTTACTGTACATATTCACATCGATTTTAATGCAATATCTTTTTTGTTATTTTTCTAACTACTTTAAACTTACACTTTATTATATTGACATTTAATGCGTGTATACCCAAAAAAGATATTACATGAAAATCAATGTGAATATAGTAAAAAGGTAACTTGACTGAATAATTGTATGTATTAATATATTAGCAATATGCTCAAATCAGCAGAATCGAAAGCAAAAGTTTTCTTATCTCTTAAATATATCTGTAAGGATGTATGTAAGTGTTTTCATATAATATACATTTTGTTTTATTATTTTATTGATTTTACCACTACTTTTCTGTGCATAGTATGCTCTTTTGGATGTGGTGGGGCCTTCCGAGCTGTTATATGCACTGGATGTTTCCCATCGTTTTTGTGAAATGCGCTTGCCTATGAGGAAATTAATTAAATTTAAGTAATAATAATACTGAATTCTTCCTTTACCTTGATTTGGAGTCGATTTCATAGAAGGCTCAAAAATATCTCGTTGTGGTTCCAATATTGAATTATATAAGTGTACTCTTTAAACGTACTTTTTAATAATAAGAAAAAAAACTAACGAAATGTGTTGCTAATAAAAGCTAGTTTAAAAAATTATTGAAGAGGTGATGTAAAAGGGGTATGAGAATGAATTTATTTTATAAAACTAGTAAGAGACCAGTTGAGCACGAATTTTGAAAGTGCAGAAAAAGTAGCAATTTTGAAGAATATTGATTTTCCTTTTCTAGTTAATAAATGTTACATAATACTTGTTTTATTATTAAAAATTAACGGGAACTCTTAGACACTTGCACCTTGCTCCTTATTATAAAAAAATTTAATGGTCTATTAAACGGCATATCCCAATTTTTACTAAAAACCAAAAAAAAATTAATTTTGGTGAAAATTTTGTATGACATTTCAAATTTTTGTGTGACTTTTTTCATTTTGGGAGAACCAAACAATTGCTTTCAACTGGTTTTTATTATGTTACATTTATTAACTGGAAAGTAGAATACATTTTCTTCAAAATTGCTACTTCACTTTGCACTGAAAATTTTAAAATATAAATTCACAAATCATGCTCAACTGAACACTTGCAAATTTTATAAGCTTTGATTAAAAAAAAAATATTAACCAAATGATTTTTCACTCATTCAATTAAGGCTCCAGTGAATTATGAAAACTAAATGCCAGTTTTGAAACTCAGCGTGCCCCTTCCCTTTTCTTTTGGGAATTTTACTCAAAGTATGTATATTAATTTTTCTATCAGTATTAGCAATGATTCGTGATTTATAGATTGTACAAAGATTATCGATTAAATAGCAACCCTTAAGAGAGGTGCGAAACAAACTGGCGAAGGTTTTCATTATATATTATAACGGACATTTTTATTATTCTCTGTTCAAAAAATTACCTCTGAAAAATACAGAGCCGATTTAAAGGACAGGTTAAACAAAATGCGTCCTTTATTTTGAAAAAAATTATAAAGGACAGAGGGTTAAAATAAAGGACTGTCCTTTAAAATAAAGGACGGATGGTCACCGTAGTCATACCATTTATTTCCATTTATTTTGACCCGCTTTTGTACACGAGTTTGTAGTTTATTCATACTCGAAATCAAACAATTATTAATATGTTCGAGCATACCATCAGGACTGAGACTATTCAGGTCAGCGAAGGTGCATTGTCTCAAAAGATTTATGAGGTTGTCTGGGCTGTACCCATCCCACGAAGTTATTTCAGACAGTTTACTGTAAGGGCCTTGTTATTTTATATCGCATTTGAACATTATAGTTTCATGATCCGATATTCTATGTTCCTCCGCTTTTTCACATGAAACTTCCTTAGCGTTCGAGTACAATAAGTCGATCAGTGTTTCGGAATATTCAGTAACCCTAGTATTAAAGTTAATTAACTGGTTCATTGCCTGATGGGCGAATATTTCTACTTTTTTTCTATTCGATCCTAAAAGCGTTTTTGCTGACAGAGGTATATTGGTAACACCTATTTTGGTTAACGTATGCAGTAAATCACTAAGAGAGTTATGCATTATATTGTTTCTTATGGCCCAAGCCTTTAACTCCCTACATTTATCTGTATCCCTGGGGCAGGAATTACTTATTTTTTTATGACATTTGAACTATCACTACACATATCTTCTTCATAAGATGAACTACTGGGAACTTGTGCAGGATTAGCTGTAAGATTATACAACGAAGAGGTACTACACATTCCTTCTTCGCGATTGGAATCATCTGCAATTTCAGCAGGAGCACTGGGCGGAGTACTATTCTTTGCATTTTCGCAATTGGAATAATGGGCGACAACGGAATCACTAAATTGAGCACTATACGAAGAACTATTGGACTTTTCTCCACAATTATTGGTCACTTGAGTATTAGCACTAAATGGAACAATGCATTCCATATTAAAGCGCTTATCATTTTCCAAAAACTTTCTTTTTTCTAAGCTCATATAATTCTGGAAACTTTTTTTGTTAATTTTTTCTTTTATTTGTTTAATTTATGATTTGTGAAATTTTATTTTGACATTTGCAACTTGGAATACCACCTGCTACATATGTATATAAATACAACATTCGTCGTTGTTGTTGTTGTAGCAGCATACAAATTCCCCAAAGACTTTTTGGGGAGTGTTGCTGGAGTGACAGTCCTTGGCCAGATATAAATCTGGGTCGTTCCGGTTACGTAGACCCGACTGTCGTGGGAACATTCGTCGTCTCCTTCCCTCTTGCACAGATTTAGGAGAGTAAACGTTCAAAAGATGATACGTATTAATGTGTGTAAAAAAGAGAAAAATCGCACTAATTTTAGTAAGGGTCAAGTAAGTTTACATGTGTTGGTTTCAATATCAAACTTTTTGAATGTGTTGGAGTTTCTGGTAGTCCCGTCTTGCAGGGTATGCATTTTGTTATGCATACAGCATACATACATATGGTCTATGTTTTTGCAAAACCGCCCATCGACCAGTTGCAAAACCGCCTAAATCGCGGTTAAAAAAAAAATCGTTATTAAAACAACAGATTTGTAAAATAATAGCTAGAGAAAATATCGAATATCAAGGCAATGCCTTCAAAGAAAACCAGTTTTTTCGCTCTCCTGTAAAATTTGAGTGTCGAAAGATAGGCGGTTTTGTAATTGGTCGATGGGCGGGTTTGCAAAAACATTGACGATATGTACATTGTATATGTAAGTAATGCAAGCAAATGCTTTTCGTTGCAAGGAATGTAGGAATATGCACAAATATATGAATTATGGGGGTAATATATGTATATGTATGTACATATAAATTACATACAATGCATACGCGTAGTTAAAGTATATTCCAAGCGTACACTTTTCAGTATAATGGTGTATCTGCATGTTATTTTAATATAGTGATTGCGTTTAATTATTATATGTATCTAATAAATGGATCTTAATGGGTATAATACTGACTATTGAGAAAAGTGCGCGTCTGGTGAAGACTGAGAGTAAAGAAAAGCAGAAAAAACAATATAAATATTTTATTTATTTTAAATATTTTGATTCGCCATTATAAGGATATTAAAAAGAAACCAAAAATATACAAACGTTAATAGAATAAGAATATGTATGTATGTATGTATTACTTAGAAGAAAACTCAATAAAAGCAAGGTCTGTATTTCATATCCATGTACACACATGTATACATCGTCACCTGAAATGCAAAAAGACGTAACAAGCATCGTCGCTGAAATTCAAAGAGTCGTAACTAATAAAAAATTCAAGTTCAGTTTTTGATTGATATGATGGATTCCATCGAATTACAACTCCCACATCATTTATTGAAAAAAATAAAAAAATTTAGTCACGACGTTTCCATTTCAGTTACCATGTTGTTACGTCTTTTTGCATTGCAGGTGACGATATGTGTGTATCTATATGCGTGTACTTATATACATACATGAGTGCAAGTTGAATAAAAGCCCGTTAATTAATTTTTATGGCCTTTGTTCATTGAGTGCTACTTCAGAACTAACTTTGACGAAGTAAATTTGCCTTGCAGCTAGAGTTATTATTTGGTCACACGGATTGGCCGCGTGACAGCAGTAAGTTGTAGAAGACGCGATGTCAGCAGAATTCGCGCAGTTATTGCTCCCACGGTTGGACGTCTGTTTGCCAGTGCACTTTGTGCTTATGTTCGTTACCGACGGATGTGGTGTTTAGTTACTTTTCATACGCGTGTAAAAATTAGCAGATCAGGCCATATATGTAATACTCCTATATTGGCAGAAAGAGCTAGTACCGTCCGAAAACACTACAGTACAGATATATCAATAAACACGTACGAAAGAAAAGGAACACACATGGTGTAATAATAACAAGGTGTTGTCAGTAACTTAACCTCACTTTTTCGGCAGGTCTATTCCGATCACGCATTTTAAAGCAGTAGAAAAAGTACTAACTATTTACTACTTTTAATCCGTTCGTGCATACTATTTCAAATTAAATGTAGAAAAATGTTTAATTACAGGCTTATAAGCCTGAATATATGTTTGTATCGTAAGCTCCACACAGGTTGCACATATATTGTAACTTATAAAAAAGTGCAGGCCGTAAAATAAGGCAATTTCCTATAAAACTGTAAGTGATTTTTTAAATAGATTAGTAATAATAATACTAGATTGGCGCTTACACATATGTTAGTGTTTGACCGAGCTTCTCCTCCGACTTGTGGCGTGCGCCTTGATGTTGTCACACAAAGCGGAGGGACCTACAGTTTTACGCCGACTCCGAACGGCGATTGCATTTTTATGAGAAGCTGTTTTTCATGGCAGTAATACACTCGGAGGTTTGCCATTGCCTGCCGAGGGACGACCGCTGTTAAGAAAAAACCTTTTTTCTATATTTTTGCGATGTTGCTTTGACCAGGGCTTGAACCCAGATGCTGCGGAGTGGAGCGCGCACTGCTTACCACTACGCCACAGCGGCTGACATATAGATTAAAACACATAAATATCGATAATATAAGCGAAGTCGTAATTTAACCATGCTGCCGCTCTATTCTAGTGTATCAGTAGTCCATTTGGCTCGATATTATGACAATGCAGCAAAAGATATTTAATATAAAAAAATCGCCTTTCCATACGATTTTTGTGTACGTCTTTTTCCATTGATAACTACCATATCTTTTATATTTTATATTTTGAGGACAAAAATTATACAAATCCAGCAATTTTAAATATTAATATCGTTCTGAAAACACCAAGTTGGTTAAAAATCAAGATAAAATCAAATACTAAAATGGAGTATTTTAAATACAATTTCCCAACTAATAGCATTATAAAAATTAAGATCGGCAGCACTGAAAATAAGCATGCCGATCTTGTCAAAATTACAACAAACACGTCGCTACTGACAACACCTTGTTATTATTTCACCATGAGGAACACATACGTTTATAAATAAACATGTACACAACACATATACAAAAACGGCACTCAAGTACACAATAGATTGACAAAAACGGTACTAGACTGTGTCGCTTTGATTTCGGAATGCTTACACATTGAGAAGTTAGCTTACTGCCAATATAGAAGTATTACATATATGGATCAGGCATTTAATTTGTGTGAAGTCAATTCTTCCACCTTCAATTTCGAGCGTCCTCGTTCGATGGAATTGGCTGAAGTTTGTGTGGTAAGTCTTCTATCCCTATGGTAAGTGATGACGCACTTTTATCTCTAGGTTGTGGAATTGGTGGTTAGTGGAGAAATTGATTTTGTTTTCTATGTTCAATGTGTCGATGTAGTTACTGTCGTTCAGGCGTAGCTGTTTTAACATTTCCAACGAAAGAACTTCTTCCATCACTCCAGAGCTTGCCATAGGTTGGAGAATCGCTGGCAAGGGGTGTAGACTAACTATTTCCTCTGTTACAATTACTTTGTTGTTTACTTGGATAGTGGCGTTGTGATGCCGAATTATGAAGGTGCCCTTTAATGGTATCAGGTCGCAATGCACAAGTATGTTTCCTTCATACTGGTTAAGTAATAATATTCCAGGGGATATTTCCTATATCGTGGGAACGTGTTGATTGTTTATTACGCTGCAGTTTGCGACGCCACTGCTCAACAAATCCGGGATGCATGAAGTGTTGCTTATATTTATAATATTAGTGTTAGAACATATTACTAAATTATTATAGGATTTACAACTATTTAAAATTCCAAATATTTCATTTTCATTACATTTCAAAATGGATTCAAATGGTATTTTGTTAATTTTTCCCTTATTTTTACCGCTCGTATTATTAAATTTCTACAATTACTTTTTTGTGGTTGGCAAATTTACAATGTTATTTCCATTAGTGGCGATGCGGACTTCTACAAATTCCAAAGCCTCGTCAATATTTATAGATGTTGTTATTAAATAAGAAAAGTCGACATATTAATATTGCATTGGCTTTATTCAACAGGGTATTAATTTTCGCTTGCATTCTTTTATGCGTAGCGTGCACTTTATGCCTTTTAGTGTTTTCTTATAGCCAAATAATTTGGCATGTGTCAAGTTACATATAAGACATTGTTGATTAATGCACGCAAATGAAAGTAGACGCAAAATGTGGAATATGCTTATGTCAACAAAAACGTGGGAATGAAGCATTTGCATTAATTATGCTTATGTAAAGCAAAACGTGGGAATAAAGCCTTTACAATAATTTTGCTTACTATCCAAAGTTTTTATTGCCCTTATTATTTAGCTGCGTAAGCATTTAGTTTGTATAAAAACGTAATCATTAATTCAATAAAGATCACTTGAAAGCAATCAAGCAAACAACAGTGTTCGAACTTGGCGTAATCGCTATTATTCTGAACATTCTGGTGACCCCTGTGAAAGGACATTCAGCTTAAACAAGGCCAGTGCAGCAGTTTAAGGAGCCACAAAACTAATCTAAAAGAAGAAAAATGGATCGTTTCGAGGATTTGGCCAGACAACAAAGATAAACGGGCGGCAATATGGAATCAATTGTCCGAAACTTTAAAAAGGACCCGCAATCCAGGAAGCAGTCAATCAGCTATTACGAAGAGCGATTAAGAAGACTGGACAGCGAGTGGTCGAAGTTTGAAACAACTGACAACAAACTTCGACTGCTTGAAAACCCCCAGCTGGATCACGACTACTTTACAAAGGACTACTATAACAATATAATGGAAATTGTAAATCAGTACAAGGAGATTTTCGAGTCCGCAGTGCTCCAATTGGCTCAAACCCCGACGAGAGAATTGCGCTTACCAACTAATGAAGGAAGTACGCNAGGAAGTACGTACCAACATGATGCTTCAGCTTCAAAAGTCAACACAGAAGCACGGCATGATACTGGAACCACACAGGCAGCTTCCAACGAGTACACTAAACTAGTCCGCAGACAAGGGGTAATGATGGCCTCGTTGCGACGGTTACTGAACGACAACGTTTCACCACAATGAGTTCCAACAATTAATAAACTGTGGAAAATATAGAAGACATTCACTTCAGGATATATGAGATGTTCGACAACCCAACCGAGCAGGGCTACAAGGTCGATAACTTCATTTCACTTGAGGAAAAGGTATGGAGTACTTTGCACTCAGCTAATAGTGACTCCCATACTGAGCAATCTTCAAACCAACTTCCGATTAAACTGCAATCCATTTCACTGCCGAAGATAATAATTCCAAAATTCGATGGCACCTATTTAAAATGGCAAGAATTTCATGACCTATTCTCGCAACTGGTAATAAATCAACCTCTTTCAAAAGTTCAGAAAATGTGGTACTTGAAAACTCACTTAGTGGGGGAGACTGGAAATCTAATTAAACATTTCGCATCAACAGGAGAGAATTTTGATGCAGCTTGGTTCATGCTTCTGGAGCGTTACAACAACAAACGCTTGCTGGTGAGCAAGTTAGTACATGAGCTAACTACTACACCTGGAAGCACATCAATGGACAATGTCAAAAAACTGCATGACACAACACAAGAATGTCTATTAGCATTGCAAAATTTGCAGATAGACGCTTAGATGCTTAGC
>NW_016158357.1:28123-87651 GCF_001687245.7 Rhagoletis zephyria | reverse complement strand
TATTAAATAAGAAAAGTCGACATATTAATATTGCATTGGCTTTATTCAACAGGGTATTAATTTTCGCTTGCATTATTTTATGCGTAGCGTGCACTTTATGCCTTTTAGTGTTTTTTTATAGCCAAATAATTTGGCATGTGTCAAGTTACATATAAGACATTGTTGATTAATGCACGCAAATGAAAGTAGACGCAAAATGTGGAATATGCTTATGTCAACAAAAACGTGGGAATGAAGCATTTGCATTAATTATGCTTATGTAAAGCAAAACGTGGGAATAAAGCCTTTACAATAATTTTGCTTACTATCCAAAGTTTTTATGCCCTTATTATTTAGCTACGTAAGCATTTAGTTTGTATAAAAACGTAATCATTAATTCAATAAAGATCACTTGAAAGCAATCAAGCAAACAACAGTGTTCGAACTTGGCGTAATCGCTATTATTCTGAACAGGTAAAATCGTTTTTGTTATTTTATGGCCTTATAACAATTATTTCAACAATTTTTATTGAGCTCGAGGCCGTTTTTAATGAAAAACTTATTGTGGAAAAGCAACAATAATTTGAAAAAATGGTAGAAGTGATAGCTATTTCGGAAATCACCACATTTCATCTTACTGAAAGAGAAATAGCTATCACTTCTACCATTTTTTCAAATTATTGTTGCTTTTCCACAATAAGTTTTTCATTAAAAACGGCCTCGAGCTCAATAAAATTGTTGAATATAGGGAAAATCTTCATTTTGCAATATAGCTTCTGTGACATTAATTTCTGAGTTTGACAGGATATATGAGTTTAGAATATGGGCATTTGCCCAATGAATGGCATACTCTATGTTTATTATTTCTTCCTTAGAACTTGCATTTTGAATTTTAATTCTAGTGTTACCTCATTGATGAGGTTTGGTTCGTTTTTAACATTCTTTAGGATCTCGTTTGTTACATTTGTTATTTCATTAATTTTTTGAACAGTTAGTTTGTTTATAATCAACTGATTGTTGTTATTCTCGAGTACATTATTGAGTTTATCTCTCAATATTTCAAAATCATGATGGTCTGGATTGCCAGCTAACCATTTCCATTCCATACCAATAGCATCAATTGATTTTTTATTTCTTTTTATTATTATTATTATTTAATTGAAAGCAAGTGATGAATCACACAAAATGGGAGCACTAGCATCTAAGGCCTTCGGCTCTCTTATACTAGCTATTATTTAATTGAAAGCAAGTGATGAATCACACAAAATGGGAGCACTAGCATCTAAGGCCTTCGGCTCTCTTATACTAGCTATTATTTAATTGAAAGCAAGTGATGAATCACACAAAATGGGAGCACTAGCATCTAAGGCCTTCGGCTCTCTTATACTAGCTATTATTTAATTGAAAGCAAGTGATGAATCACACAAAATGGGAGCACTAGCATCTAAGGCCTTCGGCTCTCTTATACTAAGTATATGGGTTTACATTAAGGATAGTGCGATTTAGGGTACATATATACTTATGATTGTAGTTGGTATCGAATTTACTTTATATACGTTTTTTTAAGTCAGTTATTTTAGAAACTCATTAACTAATTTTATCTTATCAGACTCAGTTTTCCTTAGTAGGCTAGAAGGTTTGATATTGTCAAAAAGTGCCGTTCTTGGAGCGGTAAAGTTTGGGCAACTATCTAGTAAGTGGCAGACGGTGAGGTGATTAGAACCGCAGAAGGAGCATAGAGGTGGAGGAGCTCCCGTGAGAATGTGGCTGTGGGAGATGACTGTATGTCCGATTCTGAGGCGAATCAATGACCTTAATTCGCTGCAACTAACATCGAGGGGAAGGTTGGGGCTTTTGCTTCCTATATTGATATCCGAATAGTGATGACGAAAGTTTTTCCAATCGTTCTGTTTTTTAAGAACATTACTGAGCTAATGTGCCTATAAATGTCTTGTTTTAACATCCATTTTGATGTCACTAGGGGTTGTTTCGCTCTACGATCTGCAGTCTAATTGCCGTCAATTCCGACGTGACTAGGGCTCCACATAATCTTTATTCTGTTTTTATTTTCCATAAGCATATTTTTAATGGCTATCATTAAATGATTATTATTTTTGTCATTTGAAAGATATTTCATCGTTGACAGACTATCGGTTACAATGAAAAATTTTTCTCTCGATTTTATTGTAAATTTAACAGCCTCGTAAATCGCTATTACCTCAGCTGTATATGCCGAACAGAATGGGTGTAGGAGACCCGCGGCAATTGTGTTCTGGTATTCGTCGACAACAGCATAGGCAGTTGCCGAAGAATTCTTTGACCCGTCAGTATATAAGAGTTTCCATTGCATTTCTCTAAAAGGGGTGGTGAGTTCGAGGAAGATTTTCCGGAAAGCTGTAGGTGCTGTTTTTACTTTTAAGTATTCGGTTCGAAACATTGCCAGGGTGGAGTTCGATTGAATTTGGTTTTAGTTAGAGGGATGGGAATTTCCAGTATCCTTGCTGCCTCTACAACTCTTTCCACCGCAGATTTTCGGTTTCTCCTTTCCATTTTCCTTGTCACAGCGCTTTTGACCGCATCTTGCAGAAGGGTGTTGCAGCTAAATAGAATTTTTGTGATAATCCTGCTTGTGTTGAAATTGACTCTTTCATCAATGGACGGTAGCCCTGCTTCCGTCAAAATGCATTTAGTTGGCGACGTTGGGAATGCGCGTAGGCTCCTTGCGGCAGTGTGGTAGGCTGGGGTTATAAGTTTCAAATTGCGTTTCGCACAGTGTCCATAAATAACCAGCCCGTAGTCTATTTTTGACAAAATCGAAGCCCTCACGATGTTTACCAATGTGACGGTATGGACCATACAGTATTTAGTGGAAAGATATTTTATTACATTTTAACGTGTAAGTAACTCTTTCTTAACATATGTACAATGCTCTCTAAAAGTAAGTTTCTTATCGAATATTATACTTAATACCCGTAAGCTGTTACAACTATCAATTGCCTGAGAATTAAATGTAAGATTTGGTGACGTGCATCTTTGTTCATTGCAAATATGCGTAGTTTTACATTTTGTGATGGATATGAATATTAGTTTATATACTATTTGGACCTAAATTTGGGTTCTCTTCAATCCCGTTTTGGCATATTTTGCTAGTTTCTATTGCTCGAATGATTTTTTTAATATCCTTTGCCTCNCTCTCATTGAGCCATTAAACAAATTAGTTATACCGAAATGAGTAGGAGCACTAAGAAGCACCAATAGTTCAGTTGAGTGATTTTAGTGAATTTAGTAATTTTCGTCGATANCGTAAAAGTCAAAGTGACTGTGTAGCATGTGGATTTTAAGCGTCATGTGCACGTCAAAAGATTCCATTAAGTTCGCAATAAAAATGCCATATTCTGGTGAACAATTTTTACACAGAACGTGTTTAATTAAAGCCCGAACTGCATGCCATGCAACGGCTGCTGTGCCATCAAGAATTTCCAAGAAGTCTTGATCCTTCATTAATCTTCTGATGTCCGGCCCATTAAGCACACCTGAAATAAAAATTATAGGGTTCTTAAAGCAAGAGAGAGATATAATAAAATATATGAGCGAAAATCTCTCAAATGGGCCACCCAAAATTGGACGGTCAAGATATTTTCGCACAAATCATTTTATTAGGTTTATAACCACTTGAGAGATTTTCACTCATATACAATCAAAAAACTACCTTCACGGATTTTTTCAACGGAAAGTTTTGGAAAGGCATTATTTTTCAAATATAGGAATGCAGTTTCGTTGACTCTAACCAACTGTTTGATGTAATTCTTAACAACACCAAGTTTGATATATAATCGGGAAGCATGATTTTATTAAGCGCTATCAAGGGCTCGTGAACTATATTGAATTGACTAATCGATTGTTCCTTTCTTTTTGGCCAATCACATTTGGTATAGTGATTGCATTTGGCTCTACTATCCCAATGACAGAATAAACAAACGTATTTAGTGTAGCCCGTTTGCATGCCTGATAGTAGTGAGAGAACTTTAAAATCACAGTTCACGCGCCACCTGTGCTATTCGTACTTGATGTAATCTAAGATTAATTGCATTGTTTCGTATGATTCCTTTATTCCAACCGCATACATGATGGGAACGGGTTTCTTGCTACTATCGCGATAAAGCAAGACTTCAGTAATTCCTATTTCATTCATCAAACCATTAACATCAATGCAATAAGCCTGAGTGCCATCTTCCGATAACTTGAAATATGGCATAAACGGATCTTGTCTATGTTTGCAGGCCGTTACTTTTACTCCTGGTGCTAAAACATTCACACTTTTCAGTTCTGATGCCAAAATCAGTGCGTTGTTATGGGAGAGATTTAATTTACGCACCATGATGTTTAGGTGTTCTTGGGATATGAAAGACGGTAAATTGTTTTCAATCGGAACGTAATCAGATCCTTAATCAAGTGGTAATGGCGTTGCCATAGACTGTTTGCAATCATAGACAGTTTCGAGTTCGGATGGATGATTTGGAACTTGTAATGCATCACTATGTGCAACAGGTAAATGAGCGCTCGGTACACCTTTGTGGACGACACAAGACCGATCTATTGAATTAAATATTTATGAGTATATGTACGTATCAGGGAACTGCAATTATTCGTGTTTTTAAGTAATTGGTTGAATAACACAAGAAATAGTGTTTGTGGATATTATTCATTGCAGAATATTCACACATATGCACTGACACTATTTTACGCTCGGCACACAAAGCGAGAGCATGTATAATGACTAAGTTCTCTGTTGATATGCACTGGTGTAGTGCTCAATTCTCTCATTGAGCCATTAAACAAATTAGTTATACCGAAATGAGTAGGAGCACTAAGAAGCACCAATAGTTCAGTTGAGTGATTTTAGTGAATTTAGTAATTTTCGTCGATAATAGCAACAAAACATGTACAAACGACGAGAAAGCGACAGCATGCGAAGGCAAACTAACACACTCTCACTTTTAGCTCACACTTGTTTATGGTGGCGCCAGCATGTCTCACAGTGTTGGGAAATGAAATTGTTCGTTCAGTACGAAATCTATACAAAAACTATACTTTTCGACTGTAAATTGCATCGACTTTTTAATTTGCTCATATACTTTCTTAGTACATGCGTACATAGATTCCCTTCAAGATCAATGATTTGATCATGGGAAAGTTTATGTAGGTACATTTTACACTTTGAACATAAATGTGTATGCACATATTTTAAGGTACACTTCTTAACAAACAAATTTTTTTAAGTTATTATGCATGGATGAAGGAGACATCTTCTTTGAATTCAGTACTAAAGTTTGACATTTTATTTTTAGTATTTCAATTGCTTATCAAAACTTTACGACACTCATATATTGGCAAGATTGGCCATTTATCTTAAAATTATTTAATTTTAATTATTTGTTTATAAAAATGCAGTTTATACTTTAATAAAACCTTAAGGTTAAATTTTTGAGCAACATTAAAAAAATCGACAAACTTTCGTAAAAATTTCGGGCTTTTAACTCGATTTCCTAGAAATACATGTTTTGAGAATGCCGTTTGTATTCCGATAAATTTAAATGAATTGCAAGTTTAAAATAGCTGCGACTTATCGTTGATTTTTAATATATATATATATTTTTTTTTAATGAAGGTGTTGCTCATTTTCTTCGTTAAAAAAAAATCGCGTTTAGATAATATGACATTGACGGCAAATTCCAGCTGCTTTAAACTTGCACTTTATGATACTAAAATTGAAATAGAAAGCTCGAAATTTTTACGAAAGTTTGTCGATTTTTTAATGTTGTTCAAAGATTTAAACTTATTTTCATACAGTTTTTGTTAAGGAATTAACTATATTTTTATAAACAAATAATTAGAATTAAAAAATAATAAAATAAATAGTCAACTCTAGTCAATATATGAGTGTCGTGAAGTTATGATATTTAAGAACATATAGAATTGACGTTTCTAACTATATGAAGCTGATTTCGACATTTTGTTTTAATAAGATTTAGTATCGAAAATATTCTTTCAAAACTTGCCTAGGAATGTGAGGTTGATAGCACACCTTTTGCTATGTTATAATGGTTATTTCAAAACCTTTTTTCAAAACTTACAAAGGCAAAAACGAGAAGGCGAAGACAAAAAGATAAAACGAATTCCCCCAGTGAATTTTCAGAGCTACGTATATATTTATAGTATTCAATTGTACTAAAAAGTACTGCGTAGTAAACGAAATTGTATCAAAAAAGTACAATTGCACCAAAAATGCCAACACTGGTGTAGAACAAAGCAGAACACAAATAATATTAAACTCATTGAAATTATTTTCAGCCTCTCACTCGACCAAACGAGTAAAATCCAGCTGGGTAGACTATACTCGATAGAGACAAAAATTGCCGCCACAAATAAGAGTTAGTATATTTTGAGTGTGTTCTTGTTTTGGTGGAAATTACTCTTAGTCATTTTTTGAATTAGTGTAAGTACTCATTTGCACTAATTGTTATGGATCATGAATAAGTACTCTAATTTTATTAGTACTCAAAGCCGGTCTCTGGTACGTACATATATTTGCATATATCGATGGCTGAGTGGAAGATCGACCTATCTCTGATTTAAAAACGCCCTATCTCAGCACATTTTCAATGTATTTTGAGATAGGGCATTCTTCAACAAAATTCTGAGATAGGATGTTTTTCAATAAAATTCTGAAATAGTGCGTTCTTCAATCAAATTCTGAAGTAGGGCGTTGTTGAAAAGTTTTCTGAGATAGGGCGTCTTCCACTCAGCCGAGATAGGTAGATCTTCCACTCAGCCATCGATATACAAATGTTAAGTTTACAAAGTTAAGTTGTTCGGCGGACAAAAACTAAAAAAGTTCTGCACCATTTTGAAACCAAATGTATTGTTGGTGCATGCATAACAATTTTCAGCTTCGTGTTTTCCGGGACTTGTCCAAATCATTGGTAAAACGAATCGTAACGAAAATCGTTTTTTGTCCACCAAAAATTCATCGCACTAATGCACGAAATACATGTGAATTCGGGAGTGTATTTATTTTGTGCAGGTTCAGATTGCAAAAAGTACCATTTATATCACGCTAGTGCATTTTTATTTGAGACTAATTCACGCTGGTCTAATTTCAAAACGAATTTACCACAAACGAAACAAAACTTGTTTAATTTATTGCAAAGCTTTTTAATTTGTTTCATCTTTAGGAGTTTCCGAAGACAATGATATGATGAATAAAAGTTTTTCGCAAAATTTTCTATGTTTTTTATCAATTAATATGTAAGTAATCGCGCGCGTGGATTTTCTGTTTGTGTTTTTTGGTTCCCAACTTATGTGAAATAGACGCAGTATAGACCGCCGCCTATTTGAAAGCATTACTCAGTCACTTTGACTTTAACGAACAACAGCTTTCACAGTACAAAAAAGGTATTAAAAAGCCATTCGTACAACAGAAACTGCAAAAATATGCCAGAGTGGGATTGAAAAGAACCCAAATTCAGGTCCAAGCAGTGTATAAACTACTATTATAAAAAAATATTACGAAATAAAATATGAGTTGTAACGCAAAACCACATATCTGAACAATCAGTTGTATGGGAGCTATATGTTATAGTGAACCGATTTCCATGATTTTCAGAAATAGCTAAGGTAATATCAAAATACAGTCACGTGCAAAATTTTAGTAAAATAACCTTAAAACTGAGGTAAATATTAACAAAAAACCTAAAATTTAAGCAGATTTTCAAGCACCGTTATCTCGAAAACTAGAGCCAATCTGGAAAAACGGAGGACGCCATTGAATTTAAAAGATTCCAGTTAAGTAAGATCAGTTATCAAAACCTTTGCCCAGAAAAAAATTCAAAACCTGAGCACAGTGTTTTAAACGACGAAAAATTCACTTTCAGAACTCTAAAACTTCCCCCCTAAATATCTCAAAATTTTGACGTGATACGGATTTTCTGAAAACGCTATCGTAATCTAGAGGCCAAAATTAAGTTCACGTATTTGGCCGTTTAGCTGTGATATTTTTGCCTCCCTACTGTGCAATTGGAGTTCGTTGAAGTTGTTGTAGTAGCCATTTATGTTCCAGTGGAGTACATTAAACACCATTATGGAAGTTAATATATTTTTTCTTTTTTTAATTTGAATCTAAACCACCTTTAAGGTGAGATAGAAAAAATAGTCATTTTTCCGCAAAAGGTCTTGGCTAAGTTGTGAGATTGGGGAGACGGGATCAGAGAAAACCTGAGTCATGTTTCTTTCGTTGCTGGTGGTTGTGGACGTATAGTTGTTGGTAGTTGCATTTCTTGAAGTAGTGGGTTTATTTATGTTGGAGGATTTTGTTTCGCTAGTTTCTTGTAATGTTGTGGGTGCTTTGCTGTTATTTGTTTTTGATTGGGTTATGCAATTTTGAGAAGTCCATTTGGTTGCTGGAGGTCTATTTTGCGTAATATTAGAGTATGAGGTAAAAATCATTGGTCGTGGTATTTGTGAACTGTATATGTCTTTTGCTTGTTTCATAGAACATTTTCTTTGTATTTTTATTTTTAAAATTTCTTTTTGTTGCAAAAACTTTGTACATTTGTTTGAGTTAGGCAAGTGGTAGGAATCAAAGGTCAGTAAAACTACGCCGGAAGGTTAGCTTTTGTCGTCTATAAGCTTAGTGAATTTATATATGTTTACGACACCTTGGGATTCGAGTTCTCTAACAATTTCTTCATCGGGGATAGTGCTTAAGCATGGGGCGTAAATCGTGCCCTTGACGTAGTTTAGGTTATCGTGAAATGTGCATTTAATCTCACATATACCCGGCAGATATTTTGATGCAATGAACTTGTTGGCGGCAGTCTTGTTCTTTACAAGAAGCAACAGACTTCCGTCTCGGAGTTCTGAAATATTTTCAATTTCGTTGCTGATAATTTTTAACGACGTATGTACTGAGCATGAGTACTGCGTTCATGGTTTTTTATCATTTGCTGCCGAAATCACTACATACTTGGGGTTTTCAAAGGGGACTGAGGAGGTTGGAAGTTCCGGGAAATCGTTTATAGATTTGTTTGTACGCTATTTTTTTGCTTTGGGACTATTTGCCAGAGAGGCAAATCTATTGCCCCCTAGATTATGGACCCCAGGGGGCATTTTACCCGAGTACAATTAACTACTTTTCACTTTCACGTAGGAAACACGTGTATGAGAAAAATATACAATAACAAATATTTAATATGTGCTTAAGTAGCGGTTTGTACACTAATATCAGAGTTAAACACAACTATACGCTCGCACCAAGACACAACCGTAGGCAACGAAAGTTAGTCGATGACTGTGTTTATTTCTTTTATTTGTTCTTAATCTATTTAAATGATTTTTAACATTTTCAGCCTCGAAGGACAGGAAGGAGTACAAGGGATGGGTAGGATTCATTGCTGACTGTATAGTTTTCTCGAATTTTTGTGTGACTTTTTCATATCCGTTTAAGTCTTATCAAGTGAATAATCTTGAATGATCCTGCTCCTAGAGATCCCGCATCTATTGTAACTAGTTGTGAATTGGAGTAGTCCAGAATTTGGGTTTCGGCACGACACAATGGGACGATTAACCTATTGGGGTAAAAAATTAATTCTTTATTAAACTCTTATGAACCACTGTCCTGTTTCTGTCACGATGTGATGAACTTCTCTGCTTCCTGTTTTTGTATTAATTTTCTCATAATTTCCTTCCGCTCAATTTCCAATTTTTCAGGGTCTTTTGAGAACTTTTTTCCAAAGAAAACCTGTACTGGTTTTTTTCCTATGGTGGAATGGATAGAATTGTTATATTTATAAAGTGAAATGTCCAGTAATTCTGAGAAAAATTTGTAGGTATTTTCTGCCTTTTAGCATCTCATGATTTCTGTTTACGTAGAGTGCAGTCGTTCGATTTTACCATTTGCACAGCTTGTAGAGCGTGGTGTTTTATGGATTTTAATATTAATTTGATTTTCCAACATAAACGCAATAGAATTCGAATTCAGGGATTTCTCATTATCTACTACTACTATCTCAGGAACACCAAAAGCTAAAAGTATCTGCCTTAACGGTTCCTTAATGTCTTCTGCAGCCCTTGAATTGAGAATCCGGGCCTTCGCATATTTGGAAAATTTATCGATTGCAGTTAGCACAATCTTTTTGTCTGTGATAAAAATAATAATTTGACCAGTGAATTTTGGTATAGGAGTTTCTTGGATAACGTATCTTATTTGGGTGGCGACCATATTTACTTTCCTTACAGACTTTGCGCATTGTGAAGTGATTCTTTTAATTTTGGCTGCCATCTGTGGGAAATAAAAGTTTTCCAATAGTTGCAGTTTATTCTCTTTATCGTTCCTGTGAACTTTGAAATGTTCTTTTATTATCTAGTTTTCCTGGGCACTTTCGTTGGTAAGAGCTGTTACTACTTTCCTGGTGTAACGAACTCTGTATCGGTTAAAATGTATGGAATATATTTCTTGAAGTTTGTCTAAAATGTCATTATCTGTTTTAATACAATTCGTAACTGAAGGGTTTAGATAGCGTTTCAAAATGTCAAAGATTTTATCTTCATTGAACTCCTTTTCTCTGATTATATGCCTACGGTAAGTCGGGTGAATAATTTGAAATTTATAATCAGCCTTATCATGAGTTTCATTTTCCACGAACCGGTTCACTTTTCACTTTTGGTTTCCATGGTTTTACTATGGGCGGATGACAAATTTTCGGGTGAATTTTTTTTCAGGCGAAACAGGATAAGGCAAAATATGAATTTTCTCCGAAAGAAATGAATATCTGATTTTTAAAAGCGTTTACTGGAGCTTCGGTAAATAGTATTGAATTTTGTGATGAACTCTCATCACTATGTTGGGTAGCAGTTATTGAATTAATTTGGGAGCCATCCGGTGGCCTTGACAAAGCGTCGGCAACCTTATTAGTGGAACCTGGTTTGAATTTCAATTCATAATTATATTCCTCCAGTACTGCCTTCCACCTTTTCAGTTTGCTATTTGTGTTTTTATTGCTTAACGCGTATGTCAGCGGCTGGCGGTCCGTAAATATTATAACTTTGGCGGAACCATATACAAAATTTCTTAATGATTTGAGAGCCCATATGATGGCGAGCATCTCTTTTTCATTTGTTACATAATGCTCTTCGCTTTTGCTAAGCGTTCGAGATATGAACATGATCGGTTTTTCAACTTGTGCTAAGACGGCACCTATGGCATGGTTTGACGTATCTGTTGTCAGGTGAAGTTCTTTGGAGAAGTCTGGATAAGTTAGCATAACATCTTGTTATGTCGGAGAACGTTTGAGTTTGTTGAAGGCCTCGATTACTTTACCGTCAAGGTGTATTATTTTCTTGTTGGACATATTTTTGGACATAAAAGCCGGGCATGCCAAGAAAAGATGGAGATCTTTGAGAGTTTTGGGGGAAGGAAATTGATTTATTGCGTAAAATTTGGCCGGGTTTGTTTTTATTCCATGAGAGGATATTAACAACCCCAAAAATTCAACTTCGTCTGTTAAAAATTCGCTTTTGTCGAATTGAACTTTCATATTCGCAGCATGTAATGTCTGAAAAATTCTTTCTATGTTTTCGATATGAGATTCCTCGTTTTCTCCGAAAATTATTATGTCATCAATGTAAACATAGCAAATTTTCCCTATGTACTCACGAAGGATGTCGTCAAGCGCCCTTTGAAATATTGACGGAGCATTTTTTAGACCAAAAGGGAGTCGTGTAAACTCATATTTTCCGTTGTTAACGGAGAAAGCGGTCTTTTCTATATCATATTCGTTTAATGGGATTTGATGGAATCTGCTTTTCGAATCTATTACAGAAAAATATTTGTTTTTTCCCAGTTGCGCTAATACGTCATTTAGTTGTGGAATGGGGTACCGATCAGGAATGGTAACAGAATTTAATGTTCTATAATCGACTACCATTCTATACTTTTTTTCCTGAAGCGTCCAATTTGTTTTTGGAACGATCCAATTATATGGAGACCGTGAAGTTCTAATTATGCCATGATCCAATAACTCTTTGATTTGCTTCTCAACTTCATCTTCAAGTGTTAGTGGATATGCATAGAATCTGGAATAAATTGGATAATTCTTATTTCTCCTTTCACAGCAGTGGTGAAAGTTATGGTATTTACTGCTTGGGAGGCTTGCTGTTTAACATGAATTTTAACGTTGTTGTTGATTATCATGAAGTTGTCTTTTGTGTAGATTATGGCGGATAATTCTTTTAAAGAATCATTTCCCAAAATTTCATGAAATGACGTCAGTGTTGGCAATGAAAATACTTTAATTTTGACCGATTTAATGTTGAAAAGATTTATGTAAGAATGATGAGAAATTTCTGTTTTTCCGCCTACAAAGTTGGCGTAAAAAATTGTATCGTTAGGTATAGGGTTTTTGATGAGAGCGGGTTGCATATAATTTTTATTTGACCCGGTGTCGATAAGGAATTTGAGAATTCTATTGTCGCTCGTCTTGCACTCAAAGTAAGGTATGGACGAGCTTGTTATTCTAAAAAATTGACATTTGTAGGATCAGTATCGTCTGTATTGGTTTTATCTTTAACCGGTTCGTTATAGTTACTTCCGTATTCTGGGTATTCATTTAAATATTCTTCCAAAGACTGGTCATATTCAGTATCTTCTGGTGTGGCATTCTCTGCTATTATGTTGTTATATTCTTGATTGCTTTCGTTACTTTGAAGAGTGCCAATGCGATAATTTCTTTGCAATGTATGAGGTTGCACGGTTTGGTTGTTCATCTGTCGTAATTGTGGTAAGTAAGCTATTTGAGGATAAAATTGTGGTGGATACATATGATTATTATAATTATTTCCACGCGAAGGGATTGAAGGTTTTTTTTTCACGAAATGTTATTATGAGTGTAGCTCGAAAATTGTTGATTTTCAAGTTTAAGGCATAATAGGAGCGCCTGTGGTAGATTTACTGGTTCGCGGTTACCTAAAAGTCCAGGTAGATATCCTTTGAGCCCTCTGATAAAAGTGTCAAGGGCCTTATTTCGGTAGGTTCTTGTTAGTACCTGCCTTGCTTCAGCATCGATTTCCAGGCTGGAAATTTTGTTAAATATTAATGAAAGGTGGGTGTAAACCGCTTGATAGAAGTTTTGTATTGTTTTGTTACCTTGTACCATTGCTGTTAATTGGTACTCTAAGGTGTTAATGTCTCTTTTATGTGCGTAATGCAGATTTGGACATTTTACAATACAATCCCAGTTTAAGGGTGTGTTATATGATTCCAAAATGTTATCTGCTCCTGAAACTATTTTATTCCTTATAACACTTAAGATTCCATAGTACCTAGGGGTGCCTCTGATCGGGTCATAAAGGGTCAGGATACGTTCGACACTTTTCCGACAAGAACTACTTTCGATACGGTTTCCAGAAAAGTCCTTTAAGCAACGTACTACATCTGGAACCTTTGCCTTACAGCTAGAGTTATTATTCGCAGTAAATTCTAGTAGACGCGATGTCAGCAGAATTCGCGCAATTATTGCTCCCACGGTTGGACGTCTGTTTGCCAGTGCACGTTGTTGTTATGTTCGTTCCCGGCGGATGTGGTGTTTAGATACACTGAGAAAAGAGTTTATTTACGTCAACTAAATATGTTTTTCTCAACACATGATTTGGTTATAGTTACATCATTTGTTTATAGTATACTTCGTATATAAAAATTTAAGAAAAACCACATTTAAATGAAAAAAGAACATTATAAAAAAAAAAAAAAATATTTTTGACAAAAAAAAATGCCAACCAATTTTTAAACAATTGATACCGCTGTAAAGGCGATTAAACTCCCTTTCTTCTGATATGCATATTTGTATACTTCGTATATAAAAATTTGAGAAAAAACACTTAAATGGAAAAATACCAATTTTTTCTTATAAAAGATATTTTAAACTAAAAAATTACTAATTAATAATACAATTGAATACTTTTTTTTTAAATAAAACAGAAAATTACCTTTAGTTTTTATCTACAACCTGTTATGTAAAAAATCAAAAACCATGGTGTTTTTATATTTTTATGTGTTAGACTTCTGTTACATATACTTTTGCTTTGTTTTTAACAGGGCTGTGGGTAAACAAGAACGAATTAACGCTTAAAACATTGTTAATTATTTGTTTTATTTAAATGCGGTATTCAATTGTATTACTAATCAGTAATTTTTTGTAAACTTTTTTAATAAGAAATTTTATTTTTGTTTTAAGGTTTTTCTCAAATTTTTATTTACGAAGTGTACAAATATGCATATTAGACGAAAGGGGATTTAATCGTCTTAACAACGATGCCAATGTTTTAAAAAGTAGTGAGTAATTTTTTTGTTTAAAATATTTTGTGATAAAAAAAGTTATCTTTTCCTTTTAAGTGTTTTCTCTCACACTTTTATTCACGAAGTATACAATTATGCATATCAGATGAAAGAGGGTTTAAGCCGCTTTACAACGATACGAATTTTTTAAAAATCGGTGGGTAATTTTTTTGTTTAAAATATTTTTTTTTATACAAAAAAAAATTATTTTTTCCTTTAAATGTGTTTTTCTCAAATTTTTATATACGAAGTATACAAAGTTTCATATCACTAGAAAGGGGGTTGAATCACCTTTACAACGATATGAATCTTTTAAAAATCAGGTAAAAATTTTTTGAAATATAAAGTCTTTAATTTTTCGAAGATCTGACCTTTGACCCGTTATAGCACCTGTAATACAAGTTTTCACAAAAAAAGTTATGTACCATATAAATAAGATCAAAAGGCGGACCACGTCTGTATTTTTACTTTTTCTGCTTTTTACATGCAATAATGAAAAATAATTTTTTACCAAAAGTCCAACTTCGAACTCCGAAGGCCCATATCTCGATTTCGGAGGCTAACTTCGAAAAACGGAGAAATTCCTTTTTACTTATGACTCAATCTCTCAAAAAAAATGGTTTGGTCCAATACCCAGCCGAGTGCTGTACAGTGAAATCAAGTAATAACTAAGCTTTGGTTTTACTACGACCTTGCAAAGATGATACTTTTTAGCCTGAAGTATGTATTTTTACCGAATTTTGCAGAAGCTTCCTACCTAGCTTTTGTTTATTTTCTACTAATAATTAGTATGCTTTAGAAATATTTACGGAAATAGAGCACATGATGTCGTTCGTTTTAGAGTTGTAGCAGGTAGTGATTTTTTCTTCAAACTGCATTTCCCTAAGTGCAGAGTTGTGTGGTTTAATTGGGATTTTCTGAACACCAGATACATAAATATTTCGTAAATTCGTACGTTCTTCATAAAATTTTATTTTGTAGGAGTTTTTTGTGTGCACCTAAATAAATGAGATAAACGATGCGGGTGGTCCATTCGCGTTCACTCACAATAGGTTATCCTGAAAACTTTTTAGGGCGTTGTATATACGCTATAATTGTACTTAATTCACACTGTACGAAATTGTAAAAAAAAAAAGTTATCGAATCTATTGATAAAAAAATTAAATTTTGATATTCTCCTCTTCTCAAAGTTGGAAATTGTAGAAAGTAAATATATAAAATATTGTGGTGTAATAATTTGCTTCATTTTTATATACATATCTGTGTTTATATGGAATATTAGCTTATGTCAAAGGCTTTAGTATAATGCGGCATTCGCAGCATACGATTTATATTTCACAAAAAAAAAAAAATCAAAGAGGCAGCTCTGTAATACGATTCAAAAGAGAAATGCGATGCAATAGGCAATTACCACTGTTTTACATAAGTGGTAAGGCTTTTCTTTTACTTCTACCACTGACGACAATGCATATATGAATACGTGCAATTATAGCGTAATTCCTTGGAAAACCGAAAAACATCTTCCATAAAACGCCCTAAAAAGTTTTCAGGATAAGCTGTTGTGAGTGATCGCGAATGGAGTGCCCGCATCGTTTGTCTCATTTATGTAGGTGCACACCCAAAACTCTTACAAAATAACATTTTTTGAAGAACGGACGTATTTACGTAATATCTGGTGTCCAGGGAAATCCTAACTAAACCACACAGTTCCGCACTTAGGGAAATGCAGTTTGAAGAAAAAATCACTACCTGCTACAACCCTAAAACGAACGAAATCATGTGCATTATTTCCGTAAATATTTCTAAAGCATACTAATTATTAGTGGAAAATAAACAAAAGGAAGGTAGAAAGCTGCTGAAACATTGTGTATACATTATGGTGGTCCAAAAATGCATGTGAAAAAGTAAAGTCGGAATCTTTATGCTCTCACCCCCTAGGATTGATTTTGAAATCAAAAAATATTTAGCGGTCGCTCAAAGCGCTCAAAGTTTTCCATGTGTTTTATATGGGGAAAAAACAACTTTTCGTAGAAATGGTATATAATAGTTAAAAATCTACATTTTCTACCAGAAAACTCGGTTTATCTGCAGGAGATTCCCCGTAATAATACCCAACTGTTTATTTAACCATTTTTTAATTGCAACTATAATTTATAGGTCCGCCAAAAACCCCGAAAACGGCAATGGAGCGACCAATAAAAAATCGTTAGTATTAAAAATGGTTAAATAAACAATTGGGCATTAAAGTATCGTTCACTCAAAATCGGTACGCATGAAATGGGTTATATCTTTTTAATAGGTTTTCAGAAAATAATATTTAATATGTTAGAATAAAGAGAAAACATTCCGTTATAGATGCATGTTAGCGAGAGTTTCATATTTTGCTTGGATAAATAAATAAGAGACAATTTCTTTGATAATGATAAAAATTTTCTGAACACCCGTTCTAGAGACTTGTGTAGTCAACTTGCTCTACTAAACTATCTTTAGTTTATGTTTTTCCACGGCTCGCACATCTCTACTAATTTTGTTTTAAATAAATACCATGTATTTTTCGATTTGACTTAAATACGTCATATTCGTAAATTGATGACTTCCAGAACTTTATTCACATCATTGGCTTCAAACCGATTTAAAGTTACCTGTGAATAATTAGTTTTCATAAAAACCCACCAACACTTTGCAAAAGGTCCCAAGTAAATGATATAATTAAATAACACTTTGTGTAAGCGCTCCTTCCAGCATATTTCTGGGGTCATATGACCCATTGTGGAGTCTGATCGAGTTTTAATGAGACTACCTCGATTCTCTTGTCATTTCATAGCCTTTTGACAACTGTGTCAACTTCTATAGATTTAGATGTAAGAGGATATCACCCTGTTTCTTTTTAGCTTAAAACTTTTAACGTGGGTGTTGACCGAAGTCCAGTTTTAAACATGTTTTATTAGTCATTATTATAAAATGCCACATTTAGTGTGAACATTGGGGTAATGTAAACCGGTGCGGTTTTTGTTATAAAATGTATTTAATCTAACAGAATTTTATATATTATAACTCGATAAGGTTTAAGTCTTGTCACAGCTTGCATTCGCTGAACTGTGGATAACCGTTTTCCAATTCTCTCGCACGATCTTCTTCTGATAAGCCGTTTTTTTTCCTAATTCAGGTAAAGAGCCTTATCCTTAAGCTGGTGCGAAATGATGTCTTTTAATGATTCGCTCACCCCGTTAGTTTAAGCAGAAGGAATCTATTCATTGATTTTTGGAGGATAATTATAAGTTTTTGGTATATTTAATTTTAATTTGATTTTTGATCTCGAAAATGTCGGATTTTCAACGAATTTGTTCAACATTATTTTTTGAGCAGCAACTTCCAACGCGAATAAAACTGTCAAATAAAAAGCCAGTACTATGAAATTTAAACCTCATAATGGTAGATCTATTGTCTAACGATCTGCATTGCAACTTTTTAATACATTCCAACAATTGCTGTACAGAAAATGCTGGAACGCGTACCGATTTTGAGTGAACGATGCTTTATTATTGAAAGTCTCCTGAATAGAACCAGAATTTTCCGATCGACAAATATTGACTTAAGAATTCTATACCATTTCTACGAAAAAGTTTATTTTTCCAATATAAAAATACATGGAAAACTTTGAGCGCTTTGAGCGACCTCGAAATATTTTTTGATTTCAAATAAAATAAAATTATAGTTTAAAAAACTAAAAACTCCCTATTATAATTGCCATTTGTACTGTCATCAGGTATGTAACTTGAGAATAGAAATCGCTGCATCTTTTAGGCGCATAGTTACATCCCGAAGGTAAAAAATAGGGGTATAATTTTTTTCGATATAGAACAATCCTAGGGGGTGAGAGCATCACAATTCCGACTTTACTGTTTTTGGACCACCCTAATATACATACTTCAGGCTAAAACGGCTCACAAGTTAAATTTTTCCGTCTTTGCAAGGTCATAGTAAAACCAATGCTTAGTTATTACTTGATTATTGCTGCAAAATTTTTGCTCATTCTGCGCTACTGTTCAGTAAATAACTANGTGTGAACATTGGGGTAATGTAAACCGGTGCGGTTTTTGTTATAAAATGTATTTAATCTAACAGAATTTTATATATTATAACTCGATAAGGTTTAAGTCTTGTCACAGCTTGCATTCGCTGAACTGTGGATAACCGTTTTCCAATTCTCTCGCACGATCTTCTTCTGATAAGCCGTTTTTTTTCCTAATTCAGGTAAAGAGCCTTATCCTTAAGCTGGTGCGAAATGATGTCTTTTAATGATTCGCTCACCCCGTTAGTTTAAGCAGAAGGAATCTATTCATTGATTTTTGGAGGATAATTATAAGTTTTTGGTATATTTAATTTTAATTTGATTTTTGATCTCGAAAATGTCGGATTTTCAACGAATTTGTTCAACATTATTTTTTGAGCAGCAACTTCCAACGCGAATAAAACTGTCAAATAAAAAGCCAGTACTATGAAATTTAAACCTCATAATGGTAGATCTATTGTCTAACGATCTGCATTGCAACTTTTTAATACATTCCAACAATTGCTGTACAGAAAATGCTGGAACGCGTACCGATTTTGAGTGAACGATGCTTTATTATTGAAAGTCTCCTGAATAGAACCAGAATTTTCCGATCGACAAATATTGACTTAAGAATTCTATACCATTTCTACGAAAAAGTTTATTTTTCCAATATAAAAATACATGGAAAACTTTGAGCGCTTTGAGCGACCTCGAAATATTTTTTGATTTCAAATAAAATAAAATTATAGTTTAAAAAACTAAAAACTCCCTATTATAATTGCCATTTGTACTGTCATCAGGTATGTAACTTGAGAATAGAAATCGCTGCATCTTTTAGGCGCATAGTTACATCCCGAAGGTAAAAAATAGGGGTATAATTTTTTTCGATATAGAACAATCCTAGGGGGTGAGAGCATCACAATTCCGACTTTACTGTTTTTGGACCACCCTAATATACATACTTCAGGCTAAAACGGCTCACAAGTTAAATTTTTCCGTCTTTGCAAGGTCATAGTAAAACCAATGCTTAGTTATTACTTGATTATTGCTGCAAAATTTTTGCTCATTCTGCGCTACTGTTCAGTAAATAACTATGCACTTATATAAGTATATGCATATAGATACACACATATATACATATGTGTGCAAGGATATGAAATGCAGACCTTCGCTTTATTGAGTTTCCTTCTAAGTAATACATGCATACATACATATTCTTATTCTATTTACGTGTTTATATTTTTGGTTTCTTATTAATATCCATATAATGGCGAATCAAAACATTTATAAGAAATAAAAAATTTATATTGTTTATTCTGCTTTTCTTTACTCTCAGTCTTCACCAGACGCGCACCTTTTTCATTAGTCAGTATTATCCCCACTAAGTTCCATTTATTAGATATAATAAATAAAAGCAATCATTATAATAAAATAACATGCAAATACACCATTATACTGAAAAGTGTACGCTTTGGAATATATGTACTTTAACTACACGTATGCATGTATGTAGTTTATATTTACATACATACATATATATTACCACAATAATTCATATATTTGTGCATATTCCTACATTCGTTGCAACCGAAACGCATTCGCTTGCATTACTTACATATACATATGTACATATGTATGTATGCTGTATGCATAACAAAATACATAACCTAAACAAACGCGAAAAATATCTCCCATACATTTTTTGTCGATCGCGTTACGAATGTGAGAGTTGATAAATTTGTTTGCATTTTTCACTCGCGATAAAAGAATGCAAAAATAATTGTATATAAATAATNATTGCCATTTGTACTGTCATCAGGTATGTAACTTGAGAATAGAAATCGCTGCATCTTTTAGGCGCATAGTTACATCCCGAAGGTAAAAAATAGGGGTATAATTTTTTTCGATATAGAACAATCCTAGGGGGTGAGAGCATCACAATTCCGACTTTACTGTTTTTGGACCACCCTAATATACATACTTCAGGCTAAAACGGCTCACAAGTTAAATTTTTCCGTCTTTGCAAGGTCATAGTAAAACCAATGCTTAGTTATTACTTGATTATTGCTGCAAAATTTTTGCTCATTCTGCGCTACTGTTCAGTAAATAACTATGCACTTATATAAGTATATGCATATAGATACACACATATATACATATGTGTGCAAGGATATGAAATGCAGACCTTCGCTTTATTGAGTTTCCTTCTAAGTAATACATGCATACATACATATTCTTATTCTATTTACGTGTTTATATTTTTGGTTTCTTATTAATATCCATATAATGGCGAATCAAAACATTTATAAGAAATAAAAAATTTATATTGTTTATTCTGCTTTTCTTTACTCTCAGTCTTCACCAGACGCGCACCTTTTTCATTAGTCAGTATTATCCCCACTAAGTTCCATTTATTAGATATAATAAATAAAAGCAATCATTATAATAAAATAACATGCAAATACACCATTATACTGAAAAGTGTACGCTTTGGAATATATGTACTTTAACTACACGTATGCATGTATGTAGTTTATATTTACATACATACATATATATTACCACAATAATTCATATATTTGTGCATATTCCTACATTCGTTGCAACCGAAACGCATTCGCTTGCATTACTTACATATACATATGTACATATGTATGTATGCTGTATGCATAACAAAATACATAACCTAAACAAACGCGAAAAATATCTCCCATACATTTTTTGTC
The DNA here is from genome assembly GCF_001687245.7 of Rhagoletis zephyria. NCBI lineage: Eukaryota > Metazoa > Arthropoda > Insecta > Diptera > Tephritidae > Rhagoletis > Rhagoletis zephyria. The sequence goes on along the minus strand of NW_016158357.1, from coordinate 66,503 downwards.
GATCGCGTTACGAATGTGAGAGTTGATAAATTTGTTTGCATTTTTCACTCGCGATAAAAGAATGCAAAAATAATTGTATATAAATAATAATATTCTTGATCGCGAACGTGAGAGAATGTGAGTGAGAATTTCCGAACCCTGGTCCAGCCCCTCTTCATCGGCAACATAGAAAGGATAATTCTACTTAGTGAGGGTTATAATCCCTAAGCGCTGCCGAAGGCCGCCTACACAGAAAGGTGCTCTATGTAAAAGGTGTTCAGCCCCTCTTCTTCGCCAACACAGAAAGGAGAATTCTACTTAGTGAGGGTTATAATCCTTTTGCAAAATATCAAAATTTTATTTTATTTTATTTTTATTTATTTATTTCAAGTCTTTGAATGCAAATATTCTTACAGACTGCGTATAAAATCAAAAACTATGTAGAATTAATGCTAGATTAAAACTAACATACAAATAAGATGGGGTGAACGGGCAATTAATAGCTATTGGTGTAGCTGGGAAAAGAATTGACGTAGATAGTTGATTGAAGTGGCGCTAGGTTGCAAGAAATCAACATCTAAGGCAANATACATATATATTACCACAATAATTCATATATTTGTGCATATTCCTACATTCGTTGCAACCGAAACGCATTCGCTTGCATTACTTACATATACATATGTACATATGTATGTATGCTGTATGCATAACAAAATACATAACCTAAACAAACGCGAAAAATATCTCCCATACATTTTTTGTCGATCGCGTTACGAATGTGAGAGTTGATAAATTTGTTTGCATTTTTCACTCGCGATAAAAGAATGCAAAAATAATTGTATATAAATAATAATATTCTTGATCGCGAACGTGAGAGAATGTGAGTGAGAATTTCCGAACCCTGGTCCAGCCCCTCTTCATCGGCAACATAGAAAGGATAATTCTACTTAGTGAGGGTTATAATCCCTAAGCGCTGCCGAAGGCCGCCTACACAGAAAGGTGCTCTATGTAAAAGGTGTTCAGCCCCTCTTCTTCGCCAACACAGAAAGGAGAATTCTACTTAGTGAGGGTTATAATCCTTTTGCAAAATATCAAAATTTTATTTTATTTTATTTTTATTTATTTATTTCAAGTCTTTGAATGCAAATATTCTTACAGACTGCGTATAAAATCAAAAACTATGTAGAATTAATGCTAGATTAAAACTAACATACAAATAAGATGGGGTGAACGGGCAATTAATAGCTATTGGTGTAGCTGGGAAAAGAATTGACGTAGATAGTTGATTGAAGTGGCGCTAGGTTGCAAGAAATCAACATCTAAGGCAATGAAGACCGTATTTAATTCTGCACAAGTACGAAATATAGGAGAATTTGCACCATAGTTGGTTCTGGAGAAACCAATTTCCCCTATTTGCAAACAGCTCCCAAGGGGTCTGCGGTGTGGGGCTCCCGCCGCCCCACTCCAAAAATCGGTGTACAAATAAGCAAACATTTCACAGCTTTTTTCTAAAATTTTACACCCCCCACAGGGATGTTTTTTGGAAGTGTTTATTTGGTGACATTGTAGTGCCATCTATTAATAATAATAATAATAGATTGGCGCTTACACATATGTTAGTGTTTGGCGGAGCTTCTCCTCCGATTTGTGGCGTGCGCCTTGATGTTGTCACACAGAGCGGAGGGACCTAGAGTTTTACGCCGACTCCGAACGGCGATTGTATTTTTATGAGAAGCTCTTTTTCATGGCAGAAATACACTCGGACGTTTGCCATTGCCTGCCGAGGGACGACCGCTGTTAAGAAAAAACCTTTTTTTTCTATATTTTTTGCGATTTTGCTTTCACCAGGGTTTGAACCCAGGCGTTGCGGAGTGGAAGCGCGCACTGCTTACCACTACACCACAGCGGCCTGCCATCTATTGGCAGGGCAGTAAAGTACTAAATTTTATTGCATTAATTCTTAGAGTCAAACCATTATTGTCTACCATTTATTTCACCTTTTCTAAGAAGCAAAGTCAAAAGACGATTATAGTTACGGTGACCATCCGTTCTTTTTTTTTGCAGGACCGTACTGTTTTTTAAAGGTCTGTCCTACGTAGTTTTTCAAAACAGAAAACCCCCAAAATGTACTGATTCTTTCCAAGTGTCCTGCCTTTGTCCCGCATTTTCTTCGCTATCTTAAAATTAACTTTTCCTAATTGAAATAAAAGCAGTGTCGATAACTAATTGACAACTACATAAGGGTAAGCTGGTTTTGAAGGTTCAACTAGTCAATGCGTTCTAAATATTGTACGGTTATGGACAATGGATGACGAGAAATTGAAGACCAGCATCAAATATATCGATAACACTGTTCTACAAATTTTGTGGTAATCGCTTAAGAAAAAAAATATTTTCCAATCCAATTTTCCTTCAAACAAGCGTTTTCGTAATTTTTTCGAAAAACGTGTTTTTGGTATATTTCGAACCTATTCGTCAATATCTCATGAAAAAATTATCCAATCAACATAAGCGACCTACAGTCCTCTTACAAAAATATATTACTTTGCCGATTTCGATGATAATTTTTAGTGTTACAAGCGACCAAAATCGAAAAATTGAATTTTCAATCATTTTCTTTTTACAGTAAATGAAAATCTGATGAGAAATGTAGATGTTACGGAACACAATCTGCACAAAAAATATATATTTTTGCAAAGAGCCCATCAATACCTTTCGAACTGTTGGTCGTTTCATGAGATATTGAGGAATAACTGAAAAAGTACTAAAAATACGTTTTTCGAACAAATCTCGAAAACACTTCTTTGAAACCATGGGTATTTTTTTTGTGTTCAACGACCCAAAGTTTGCCAAAAAAATTTACTTTACAGAGGTTCGTATTTCGTGTAAAGTAATATGTAATATGCCTTATTATAATTTTGTAAATATTCATTACTAAAAGATTAATACCAATAAAGCAAATGTGATTTATGTTTAAAGTTTAAAATGGGATTAATAATTAAGAAATATACACTCTTATTTGAATAGCGCATCCTTTTAATACGTAGTAGGTACAGTTTTCCTTTTGTTTGTTTAATATTCATTAACTTTTTATAAAAATATAGCATATTCTACGTTTACATCACATTTAAAAAATTTTTGAAAAAAAAAAAATAAACATAGGGGCGACATTTTTTTGGTTGACGGTGCTGCGCATTTTCTCCCATATAAAAATTTTGTCAAGCATACTTTGTATGGTAGAAAATCAAAAAAAGGGTGCGCTATTCAAATGACGAGGAATGTATAGATGTAGTATGTTTTTGTTATTTTTATACTACGCAATTATATGTAGGTATATTTTTTGAAAAATTGTCCTGCATTTTCAAAATATATTTATGGTCACCGTAATTATAGTTCAAGAAGAAAACACAGGCTCAGATGAAGCCCACGCCAGCGTTTTGTCAGATTACGATGATTAGATATATTTTAGTAGAGGTAATGTTGTACATTATAACTTTTTACATAATAAAATGTAGATTTTCATAAAAATAAGCTTTTCCATTTATTTCCTTACAGAAATTTACCTAAGTAGGTACTCAGAAGTAAAAGGATCCAAGTGACACCTAAAAAAATATTTCAGTTTTTTTCCATCTGCAGTAAACATTCTTTGAATTAGTCAAATAACCTGCATTCATTGAGGCAAGAATCATTTCAAATGCATTTACCCAGAATTTACAATAAGTGATCAAATTTTTAGCCTTAATTATCTCAAAACAATGTCAGACCTACTTAGATGCTTTTGATCTTAACCCCTTCAATTTTGATAACATAGAAGCCAAATAACATTTGGCGCTTATACGGTGTTCGCTTGAGGCGATTTTACAGGCAACTTTTAGTTGAAAGCAACAATCGCCAGATGTGAACGGCCTAATACGAACACCGTATTACGCAAATTCTTTGCAGTACCATTTACGGTTGATCGATGCGAAGAAATTTGTTTGTGGAAAAATTATATAATTTTGATAAAGTAGACGCCAAATAACATTTGGCGCTTACTTCTCTTTCGCGGATGTTGCTCGATTGCTTCTAATACGGTAACGCGAATTCTTTGATATTGTATTTAAGGGCCAGGTTGTCAGTGCAAGTTTAAAATGCGTTTGTCTTGACCAGCTAGAGCGGTTGATCTTAAACCACAGTCGCGCACTGGAAAACTGGCCCTTAGTGTTCGGGAGACATTGGGCCGTATGCATAAAAACTAAGCAATTGCTTTTACTTAAAATTTCGTACCTTTCACTTAAATTTATTTGAACAAATCGAGTAAAAGGTCTGAAATTTTAAGAAAAAGCATTTGCTTTGGTTGTTTGCATACGGTCCATTATGTTCAAAATATCAAACAATGGCAAACACAGTCGCGATTGGCGATTCGTGCTGGTCGAACTCAGGAAGAATGAGAAGGGCACGCAGCTACTGAACGATTGCGACAGGAACGCGATCTACACCGTGAAATGAGAAGTTCCGTACATATGTATGCAATTACAACATTGCGCCAATGACTAAACCTTGCCCATGGATACGATTTTCCAATATTATATTGCGTCAAAGTCTCATTCGGAGACACCAGGGCTCGAATCGTAACATCCTTTCACGGATCGAAAATCATACGAAAGAAAATTACGTGATACGTCAGTGGCATAAGCTGAATGGGATAAAGAGTATGTTCACGTATGTCAATCCAAAAAATGTGTTTTTACGTGACGAGTATTTAATACGATATCGTATGTGACGATTCGAGCCCAGGATTGTGTTGTGTAGGCCAATACCTAAATACTCTCGCTGGCTCATTTATTTATTTATTTGTCTATGAGGTCTATCAACATGATGTTCTTACAGACTACGTATACATATTAGAAAAAATTACATATTATAAAATATTATTGACATAACTTAAATAAGATTCCAGCCGAATTCGGAACATACTTTTTAGCATAGGTCTAGAGGGACCTGAACCGGCTTTGAACCGGAAACCCGTTTTTTTCTATAAATGTTTGATCCGAACCGAAAACCGAACCACTTTTCATAATTGTTTAAAGGTTCGTTTCAACCAATTTTCAATATATAAGTTTAGCCCCTTTTTTCTTTTCGTTAAATATGGTAATACATCACGATGTAGCGAACAGAAGATGACGCATTCCGCAAACCGCTACTTTGGTTTTGCTGATTTTTACAGTTCTCCATGTTCGTAAACAACGCCTCAAAAACTTTAAATGCACTGAAATTCTCTATACTTTCACTAAAATCACCGTTTTTGGGAAAATTTTAATTTGGCATCCCCCGGGTACCAAATTCAGGTGGCTATGGGGGGTAGGGGGAGTTCTCCTGATTGCCAATATATAGTTTTTAGCTGCCGGAGCCTTATAGGTTTTAATTATTTGTTGTTAAAGTTTGTGGCTTGGCTTTCCAAAACGTCAAGAAACTTGGTGAGGAAATTGGGGAGGCCTTCTTTATCTGAATTGATCAACCCCTATTCGGCTTCCCTAATTTTTACCCACAAATGTCATCGCCGTCGGGAATGCGCAATCTTGTATTCTACCGTTGGTAATACATACAATGTTTGTTTACCATGTGGCAATATCAATTGTAATGTCAACCCATCTCATTTGACAGACACTTGACACTTATCCTTGTGCGTTGTTGCACTTGAAATTTAAATTTACGCGTTATTATTATTTTTTTTTGATTTCCGAACCGTTGAACCGAAACTCCGGTTCAAAGACACAAAAAACCTGCTTTCACGAACCAGTCCAAATGTGCAAAAACGGTTCGAACCGCTGAACAAATCAGCGTGCCTTAAAATTCTGCTAGAAACATTGAAACATATTCAGCAATAAGGCGCAATCAACGTTTCCGGAAATTACATCGAAAATGAAAGAAATGGACAGGAAAATTCTTCGGTTATGCAACGGCATTAAATTAATTAGTTAACAACGTGAAAAATAGGATGGGATAGGGTCGGAGAAGTTTAGCGATCTTAAGGCGCGTCTAATAAACACCCGCTGGACTGACTTAATCCTTTTTATGTGGACCTGGTAATAAGGTCTGCAAATAAAGGCAGCGTACTCTAATCTTGACCGAACAAATACACAGTATAAGACTTTGTGAGTATAGGGATTCAAAAACGCAGTACTGTTGCGTCTAACAAAAGCAAGCATCGAAAATGAATTAGCTACTATATAATTGATATGCGTATTAAAAGTAAATTTCGAATCGAAAAATACTCCGAGGTCCTTAACTACATTGAGGGACTCCCAATTGAATATTAGAAATACGGTAAGGTGTGGGTAGCGGAGTAGATTGGTTTGAAAACGTAATTTGGTTAAATTTTTTAATGTTAAGAAATAAGCGATTCTTAGCACACCACAAAAATTATCTGTCAAGATCAGCTTGAAGTAGAAGCGCGTCATTATTAGATCTAATAACGGAATAGATTTTTAAATCATTTGCGTATAAGAGATACTTAGATGTAGTAAAGCAGGACCCGATGTCATTAATAAATATTAAGAACACCAATGGGCCAAATATACTATCTTGCGGAACTCCAGAGGTGAGCAAAAAGGTATTCGAAGAATTCCCATCAAGAACAACAGAACTAGTTCTGTGTGATATATAGGTCTTTATCTATTGAAGGATGGACGAGTGAAACCCAAGCTGCGAAAGTTTACGAATTAAAATCGTGTGCGAAATTCTATCGATAATTGTATCCATTTGATACCCTGCTAGAAAACCTTCCGTATAGTCGTCAGTAGATTAGTCGGCGAGATTAGTTACGGTGAATCTACCTGCAACAAAACCATGCTATTTTTTATTATAACTTCAAAGAGCTTAGAATCTGTAGTTAATTTAGAAATAGGACGGTAGTTACTGACATCACTCTTATTACCACTTAAATATCGGCGTGATGGATGTATTCTTCCATTCCTGAATAAAAATGCCTGACGATAGCGATTCATTGAAGATAAATTTCAAGGGTTCTACTAAGGAAACGCGATTTTTTAACAAGATAGCAGACATGCCATTGTCATCTGTATGACAAGAATATTTAAGATTCTTAATACCATCAAGAATATCTTCGTCTGTGAGAATCAGAGAGCCTACATCGAAGGAAGCACAGTCCATATTGATAGTATCCCTATCCGCGATTAGCTCATCAACCTCACCATCTGATACAAAATTTGAGACAAAGAAATCAGCAAAAAGGTCAGCTGCTTCATTTAATGAGGCTGCCGTAGCATTCTTATAAAAAACAGAGGTGGGAACATTAGAGACACCCTTCATGGACTTAATGTAGTTCCAGAAACATTTCGGATTGCTTTTAATGCTTCTTTCAAAATTAGCAATGTAACTCTCTTATAGCAGGACTTATTGAGAGTATTAAACTGTTAGTTAGTTAGCGTAAGTTTTAAATAACTTAGCGTAAAGTTTTAAATAACTTCTTTCTTAGATTCTTAAGACGCTTCAACTCCCTCGTCTGCCAAGGTAGCTTGTACGACATTTTGGAATGAGCAGCTACAGTGACTCAAACAAATGACCACGTGTTGATTTTCTTCAAATATTCGTAATGTTTTTCGACCAAAATTTTTTTTGTTATTTTTATATAAACATATCGTCAAAGCTTTAACCAAAACCGTGTAAATCACAGTTTCAAACTTTACAAAATTTAGGAAAATCAACAAATTTTCATCAAAATTTCAACTTTTTTTTCTGAATTTTTAGAAAATTTTTGGGTATGCAGTTTTATAGTCCATACAATCTTAGTCTAATGATGTGCTAGTTTCAAACGGCTAAAAATCGCGTTGTTTTTTCAGAATTTTTTTTGAGGCTACTTTTCGGTTTTTTAATATAACAAGCGCAATTTACAAAAGCTTGCGTTGATAAATTGAAATTTTGTTGTTGACGGTCTCCCGCGTTTTATTTCATAAGAAGTTCATACTTATATAAAAAAGTGCAAAAATCCGTCAGCAAAAAAAAATCTCAAAAATCAACGCGATTTTTTAGCCGTTTGAAACTTGCACTTCATGAGACTAAAATTGTATGGGCTATCAAACTGCATACCCAAATATTTTCTGAAAATTAAGAACAAAAAGTTTAAATTTTGATGAAAATTTGTTGAATTTTCCTAAATTTTGTATAAAGCTTGAAACTGTGATTTACACGATTTTGGTTAAAGCTTAGACGACATTTTTATATAAAAATAACAAAACAATTTAGCTGGTGTCTGTATATACATTTTACTTATAGTGATTTTGTTTCTCTCAAAAAATTTTGCCCTTCCCCGGTGCAAAATTTTTTTGATGTTACACTCAACCCTGTAAAGAGCATGTTTTTACCTTATTTTCCTTGTCTAGCTCACGCATTTCATAATATTGTCGTTTTAAACAACCATCTGCTTTTCAGGGCAACCATCTCCCCTGACAAAGCTTCACAAGGCAGAGAATGTTCCTTTTTTGCCATACAAGATTGTGACATTTTAGGAAACGAACAAAAAATTTGCTCTCCGATTTAGAATCGAACACGAAAAGAGAAAAGGGCAATCAAAAGGCGACATTTTTTGCTAGAAACGAAATCACCATTAGATTAAAAATAATATTCCTGAATTCATTAAAACAAAAACCAAAAACATCATTCCAATCTATAGAGGAGAAGTTATCGTCAAGAAAGCCAAAGTCATAAGAGCCCTAGTTAAAGGAAACCCTTTGCTTTTCTCTAGAAATACAAAAGTATTAAAAAAACTCGAATCTCCAATATTAAAGGAAAATGATGCATATTAGGCGGGGAAATTGCAGTACAGGGCAAACTTAATTTGAACTTAATGTTATTACTAACAAAAATTAAATCTAAAATCCGATTTAGACTATTAGAGAACCCATTGACTTGTGTTAAATTGATACTTAATAAATTATCAACTGACAGGTCTATTCTGCACGTTACCGAAGCTTTTGTAACCAGAAAATTTTATTACCAAAAAATGTTACCAGCTCTTGTCACCGCGATTCTAGTACGTTGGTAATGCAGTTAAAATATTCAGCAATTCAGCTATGAAGAATTGCATTTTTCGCGCGGCAATAATTTGTTACCAGCTTATGAGATGGTAAAAAATTTACCGGTAACAAGAGTACACCGAATGCGAAAAGGGTTTAAAAATTTACAGGAACTTTTTGTATCGGTTACAAACTTTTTATTACCAGCGCAGAATTGACCTGTAATTAGGAGTTAAATACATGTTGTGAAAACGGGTCCACGAAATATTGCTAAGGTTAAAGTCCCCAAAAACACATAACTGGTGAGCACTAATTTCCGACTGTAGGGCAATAATGTCATCAACATGTGCACTATAAATGCGATCCCTACTGGCTGGTGGAATATAAGATGCGCAGAAGTATATCAATACGGAGGCACCTTTCAGTCGCACACAACGCTGATCAAGCACGGAATGGCAATGACCACGCCCCCACCTCTACAGCAACCAGTTTTTACGGCATCTCAATCTTTACGGAAAACGTCTTAGCGGTTCAGATCAAAAAACTCAGCATCGAAAAATTTTTCATTAAGCCATGTCTCGATAATGACAAATACGTCATGCTCCAATAGCGAACTCAGCAGGCGCATATCCTCTGACTTAGTTCTTATACCTGAGGCATTATGAAAATATATTTTAATAGATTTGCGGTCTTTAGAAGCCGGCTCCGCTAAGCTGTTTGATGATCTGGCAATGCTTTCTCGAAAAAACGAAACGGACGAACGGCCACATTGACAGGCCAGAGGTCTGAGTTTAAAATAGATTCAAATGAGGACTCAAGAACACCCAGTTAGAAATTTATCCTTTTCAATTCCGCATCAGGTGTGCCTTTTTTACCTTGCAGCAAGACATTTTATTTTTATTGACAGTTGAATGCTTTGCGACATAGTCAATAATATTTTCTTCAGTGCCTGATTTTAGAAGGAAGATAAATGCCACCACTTGAGTCGAACTGCAACCTCCAAGGCAATATTTGTATTAGCGCCCCAAACAATCTTCTTATTTAAGTTTTTACGCTTTTTTTTGTCCACTGTGGACCCCTGTGCACCATTACTTGGTATGGGTGCCTTAACAATAACACTATGATTAGATATACCGACGACAAGGTATATGTCCATGCTAGACTTGTATTTTCTTAGTTTTCTACGCAACCAAAGCAGCAGCTCCTTCATCCGCGGTAGCCGAGTGGCGAGAGTAGCGTACTACAAGCCTGCAGGTCCCAGGTTCGATCCTCGCTTTTTTGTTTTCATTGTTACGTAATTTTTTTCAGTTTAATTTGATTTATATGCGACAATTTTTATTGAGCTTGTGACCGTTTTTAATGAAAAACTTATTGTGGAAAAGCAACAATAATTTGATTGATTTGATTTATGTATTTAATTTTACTTCATTTTATTTTCGTTTGTTTTACTTTATTTCACATTTTTGATTTTTTTTTTCAGTTAATTTAATTTTTTAGAGTTTAATTTTACTAAAAAAAAGTCAAAAATAACTAACTAAAAAAACTTTAAAAAATATAGAAGTTATAAAATAATAATTAAAAAAAAAAAAAAATTAACATTCTACTGGCCGTTAGATTCGAACCTACGATCACTGCCGTCTGTCAAGGCACAATTTTGTTCTGTTGGGGGGTTACTCTGTAATGCGATACGAAAAGCAATGCGATTCGAAAAGCAAATGCGATCCGAAAGGCTATCGGCACTCTCTATCACTATCGCAATAGTGTCGCAATCATATTTACTTTTTGTAGGCACCACTGATATAAAAGTAAACGGAAGTAAATGATTTTCGTTGCATACTTTAAGAGTTATCTCACCCTATACTTTAAGCCAAACAATTCATTTAAATTTTGCGCGTGATTGTATCTTATCTAGCATACACAGCATGCACTTGATAAAAAATTTAGATTTTATACTTTGTCATTCGCAATAAATACAAATTGAAAGCACATGTGTGCATATACATATGTATGTGCGTACATACAAAAAGCACATATTAGGCGTGTTTCCTTTAACTATCACAAGCTAATAGCTAAATGCTGGCCAAATAAAACAAATTAGCTTATTTCCTATGTTGGCTTAATTTTGAAAGTTGTTTGACTGCAAATAAAATGAAAAATTAAAATATTCAAATTCAGTCGTTTTGTTAAGCATGCGATTTCCTTAAGGCCGTGTCACACGATTGGTACATTTGTACATACATATTTGTAAATTTTTTTTTTATTGGCCTATTGGTACAAAATGAAAAAGATTGGGACCACAATTTTTTTTGGGGGGGTCACGATTGGTACAGCGAACTTCTATTGAGAAATTTTGTATAAATTGTTTGTTGTGGTTGGGATAGAGAAAAATATTTGTACATTCACACGATTGGGATACGAGATGCACCAAATTTTGCGCAAACGCCCAATCGTGTGACACTGCCTTTAGAGACTTAAAAATGCTTAGTTCGTATGCACTGTTTACATATCTCTGCGGGCGATGAGGTATGAAAATAAATGGCTAATTATCGCATTGGCCTCTTTTGTGGCAAGCGGACACGCATACAATTTTGATATTTTTAAAATTTTTTAATCTATATATATAAATGTGAATGTCTGTTTGTTTATTACCTTATAACTTCTGAACCGCGGCACGGAATCGCAAGAAACTTTGCACACTTTTTTGCTTTTACCCCTGGAAGGTTATAGGCATGAGAGAATAGTCAGTACTGGAAAAGAGGGCGTGGCACCTCCTATACTAACTAAAATTTTCATGTTGTATATCAGGGTTGTTGCGAATACTATTCCGAAATAAAAGTCCTTTCCGGATAATAAACAAATTGCTCATCCAAATTAAACAAGTTTGGTATAAAATGAAAGAGGGCTTACATAGCTTTAAAACGGAAATGTCTAAATGGGGAAAGCCACTTATTGAAAAATATTTCAATAAAAAATGTTAATTAATTACCAAAGAACAAACCTTGTGTCAGGTATATGAATTTCTTTAGTATTAAATTATGAAAAAATATAAATAGAGGTCGCTCGTTATTTCAGTTTAAAAGCTATTTCAGTCCTTTTTAATATGATGCCAAATTTGTTTAATTTGGACAGGCGGTTTGTTGATTATCCGGAAAGGACTTTTATTTCGGAATAATATTCGCAACAACCCTGTAGTATATCTCTTGAAATATTTGTGGAAGAGCATTGGAACTTGCTGTCGAGATAAATAAAATTAATTCCTTACTCATGGGAAGAAAATTGGCGGTATTGGAAAAGGGGGCGCGGCACCTCCCATAGGCGTGAATTATTTAATCAGCTCTAACTTCGGAACCGTAAGTCACATGAACTTGAAATTTGGTATGCAAAAATATCTATAGTAGATGCTTATCTTAAGGTATATATAAATGACTTTGTAAAAAGAGGCGTGGTTGATGACATATGGGTGTTTCCATGAAAATGTCAACCAGGACTGAAAAAATAAAAACAACTGAAAAGGGTTTTTAAGACGAATTAATAAGAGAAAAATACTCGAATTTTTATATTATAGAAGTATTTCAGCTTATTGGAATTTTAAAACTCAAAAATGGAAGAGTAAAACTGAATGTCTCTTCGACTCAGTTTTCTCTAATGAAATGAACTATTTTCTCTTTCCTATTAACTAAATTAAGAGATTTGAAACATTACAATTACATCTTAAAATCAAATTTGCAATAACAACTAACTATAAAAATGAGAAAAAGGAGAAGTTAGAGCTCGAATAACGGTAATTTTTTGATTTGCTTCTGATAGTATTCTAATGTCGTACGTTATGCAAAAACATTGTTTGTCTACGTCATTTGTATATTGGCAGTCGCAGGTAATGCAGATTACAATTCTTAAGCGAGAATTCTACCAGTTAAAGATATACAGTAAAATTTACTTTCCAACCGAAGTAAAAATATATTTTATTACCCGTTAAAGTTTGTCGCATACGTTATTGTAAGTACGAAAATTTCAATCAAATACATCAAAACCAATGTTAATTGCAAATTTTCCATTTAAATTATTTAGAATAGTTGTAAAACAATGAAACGGTGGCGAGAAGAGTTCTCAATAAATACATTTTATTACTTACGAGAAAAATTGTTGTGTTGTGTATTATATTTTTTTTTAATAAAAACTAACCAGAGATAATTTCTATCAAAAAATGGAAGTATTGTAAAGGTACATTATTTAGCTTAGTTTAGGAATTTTTAAAGAAAAGAAAAACTCATGATTCGCAGACTTTCGCATATATGTATATGTGCCTTAAAACCACTTCTTTTTTCGTCGCGTACGTTATCACCTGGTTTTGAACGGATATTTTCCACACCAAAGTTTCGAGGCTGCTTATTTTTTCTCAATCGTAGTACCCTTGGGTTGCAACATAACCGTAATTTTTTTTTTCTGTAACTTTTATTTTTGATAGATTTACGTTACTCTATAATCGTACGAATGTCGCGTACGGCTGTATGGAAACACCCATATGCGTGGAATTTTTAGTCAGTCATAACTTCGGAACCATAAGTCACATAAACAAGACATTTGCTATGCAGACATATCTATGGTAGGTGCTCATAGTAAGGTATATATATAAATTAGTTTGTAAAAGGGGGCGTAACATAGGCTTGGAATTTTTTATCAGCCATAGCTTCGGACCCACAAGTCACATGACCCCTTTAATTCCTTCTGGTGTGGGGTGAAACCCGCGGGAAAAAGCTAGGTATTAATATTTTTGTGAATACATATACATTTCTGAACGTTGTTGTGTCAAATGAAAGCTTTTGCCCCTTTCTGATTGGCTGGAAAATAGAGCTTTTTGACACCGAACGGCAATGCTTCTAGTTAGTTTACTATACAAGCCAAGATAGCCTATTATATATATGTACCTAGTATATATATTATAAAAGTATTTTATAATTATTCGAGTGTGGTATTAAATTAAAATAATTATTAAAATACATGTGTAAAAATTTTGATATTGAATCTTAATTATGTATGTATGTAACGAAAATTCTTTAGTTTTGCAATCGCTGCTTACAAAATAAAATATTATATCATATTGGTTCAAAAGATTTTAAAAATCTTTCTTTATTAAAGGTAGTTTGTAGATTGCAATAGCTTTACAGCTATCAAACGCGAATTGCGATAGAAGAAGCAGTTTGGCTTTCGTTAACGCATTACAGAGTGACTAAAATGCGAAGGGAGTAAAAATGAATGCGAAAAGGGCAATTTTCAATGCGCTTGTCGCATTGTAGGGTGCCAATATTCCGAGTTTTTGCAATTTTGCTAACGCATCGCATTACAGAGTAACCCCCCAGATCAATTGCGGCGTTAAACCGGATCAACGTTGCCGTATGTCTATGCTCTAACCGTAGTTGCGTACATTTGGCATTACAATCTACTGAGCAGTGTTGCCGTTTTAGCCCTTTGGTGACTAGATTTAGCTACCACATTTTTGGCCACATAAATTTAAAATTGCCCCTAGCCCTTTTTAGCCCTTTGGAGAATTTATTCATCCTTGGCTAGAAAAAGTTGTATATGCTTAATTTGATCTCATTTTTTCATTTATGTAAGAGACAATTTTAAACTAAGAAATACTGATATATATATATATACATATGCATCTGTATTGTATGTTATTTACGCTTTTATACATACATACATACTAAGTGTTAGGGCCGTTAACTTATCCATCAAGTCGATTGACCGTGTATGTTCTTGTGGTGTGACTGTACCAGCTGCTGGTGCGACTTCAAAAACTATTTGAAAATTTTATGATTGGTGTCGTGAATGGTGAAATTAGCTAATTTTTGTAAGCAAAAAGTATTTTGGCAGAAATTTCTTTAACTATATGAGTCAAAGCCGTGTTTGTGGAAGATTAAAGTTCACGATATTGTAGTTGTGAATAAAAAAACACACAATGTTTAACAATATGGTAGAAGAATTATGAAATTTCGCTTAACTATGTCCATGTCGTTAATAAGCTCATACAGTTCGTCATTCCATCTTCTCCGATATCCGCCATCCACGAAAACAGGGCCGTCGATTTTGCGTAGAATAGTTCTCTCGAAAGCCCTCAAAGCCTTCTCATCTTTGTTCGACATCGTCTAAGATTCTGCGCCATATAAAACGACGGGCATGATGAGAGATTTGTAGAGCGTGAGTCTCGTTCGTCGAGAGAGGGCTCTGCTCAATTGCCTACCGAGCCCAAAGTAGTACCTGTTGGCAAGAGTTATTCTTCGCTTGATCTCCAGGCTGACGTTGTTGGTGGTGTTTATGCTGGATCCTAGGTAGACAAAGTCCTTCACTACTTCAAAGTTATATCTGCCACCAGTGACGTGTGTCCCGTAGCGCGTGGACTCTTTATATGTTGCCAGGATGTACTTTGTCTTTCCCTCGTTCACCGCTAGACCAACCTCTTTAGCTTCTTTTTCTAAACTGGAAAATGCTGCGGTTACGTCCGCAGCATCGTTCTTTTGCTATATATGGTGCCGCTGCGATTCAGATTGGCAGCTCTTATTACGCTTTCCAGCATCAGATTGAAAAAGTCGCACGAGAGTGAATCGCCTTGTCTAAAACCTCGTTTGGTCTCAAACGGCGCGGAGAGGTCCTTCCCAATTTGGACGGAGCTGAAGGTTGTGCTCAACGTCACTCTACATAGCCGTATTAGTTTTGCGGGGATCCCAAATTTGGACATGGCGTCGTACAGGCAGCTCCTCTTCGTGCTATCAAAAGCAGCTTTAAAGTCAAACAAAAAGATGGTGTGCGTCGATTTGCTTATCTAGTGTCTTCTCCAGGATTTGACGTGCTGTGAAAATCTGGTCAATGGTGGACTTACCAGGTCTGAAGCCACACTGATAAGGTCCAATCAGCTGGTTAGTGAACGGCTTCAGTTTTTCACACAGTATCGTCGACAGGACCTTGTATGCAATATTAAAAAGGCTTATTCCGCGATAATTGGCGCAAACGGCGGGATCTCCCTTCTTGTGGATTGGGCAAGGTACACTGAGATTCCATTCTTCGGGCATGTATTCATCAGACCAAATTCTGCTTAAAAGCTGGTACATACGCCCCACCATATCTCAAGTGTACTATTGACATCTGTTACCAGGTTTCCATCTTCATCTTTGCCTTAATGGTCTTAAAACCATTTGATTGCTGCCTTATTTTCTGATAGAATTTTCGAGCCGCGTTCCTGTCTGCCAGCATCTCAAGCTCTTCGCACTCACGCCTTTCTGCCTCTCTTTTCTTTCTCTTGAAAAGGCGTCTCCCTCCTTTTCTCCCGGTAACGCTCAATTGTCGCGCGTGTCGCCATTGGCTGAAAAGTAGCTTTGTATGCTGCGCATTTTTCTGCAGCAGCCGCGCGGCACTTCGTCGTACCAGTTGTTTCTGCGCGGTTGGTAGTAACCAACAACCTCTTCCGCAGCGGTACGAAGGGATTGGGAGATGGAGTCCCACTGCTCATTTATGTCCAGGCGATGAGGAGTTGCTTGATTAAGCAGGATTGAGAGTCGGTTGCTAAATTTTTCGGCTGTCCGTTGTGACTGCAGCTTTGCGATGTCGAACTTTCGTCGCGTTGCCTGCCGCACGTTATTTATTGCACAGAGGCGCATGCGGACCTTAGCTGCAACAAGGTAGTGATCCGAGTCGATGTTGGCACCTCGGATAGAGCGCACGTCAAGAACGCTCGGAGCGTATCTTCCATCTATCATAACATGATCAATTTGGTTCTTTGTTCTTTGATCAGGGGACATCCAAGTTGCTTTGTGGATGTTTCGATGCTGGTATCTGGTACTACTGACTACCATGTTCCGTGCCGCGGCGAAGTCGATCAGCCTCTCTCCGTTGTCGGAGGTGTTGTCATGAAGGCAGCCTTCAGCCTTTCTGTACCATTACTTATTGAAAATGTTTGCGTGTATAGATATGTATATGTAAGTAAAATATTTTAGCTACCATTTTTAGCCACAACGACTTTTTTTAGCCCTTTTTTAAAAGGAACTTGGCTACCACTAAAAATGATTCGCGGCAACACTGCTACTGAGGTTTAAAAGTAAAAGAGACTAATGTTTTGTATTTTGACGTTTTCGAATGCGCCCACACTTTGGGAAACAGCGTCAGCAAAGAAACGGCTTATACTCTCACAATTGTTGTCACAACTCACAACAGCACTTTTGATAGCATTTAGTTCGGCAGCTAAGGCTTTAATGCAAGAAGCGTTGTTGTTGCCAATGGCGATACTTTGTGTGGTTGAATTTATTTGAGTTTTTAATAATTCTATCTGCACAAAAATAGCGTTGAATTTCGCATCAAGAATTTCGAAGCCTTGCTTTTGCATGTTTAGAGCTGAATCAAAAGCGTGGCAAATCGATTTAGATATATTTATACACGTAGAGCACAAATGGCAAATATGGCGATTGCGATTAATCAATCCAAGATCATAGTCAGTGGCCTGGCCTTCACAGCAGGACCGATGGAAACGCATGTTAGAGTCATTTCTTGCAAACCGCTTCTCATATTTACCACAGGAGGCGATCATATTACGAAATTATTGACACTCCTATTGCGAGTATCGACTTGTAGTAGATGAACGACTATTCGATTATTGCTTTTCCATGGTATTAGGAATGCCGATTTCCCGTTCAATAAGCAACGAAAAACAATTCACGCTCACTTATTCAAAGCGAAACGACATTGAAAATACCATTGTAATGGTAACCCTATTGATATGGCAGCGCTATTCAGCAGTCATAGGTTAGTGCTACTGCCAACCTAAAAACAGTTATTTTTCTTCTTCTCGAGCTAAGGCGTCAGATTTTGCAAATAGATTATTCATTCGCTACTCGCACATTTGCTGCAAGAGTCATAATCAAAAAAAAAACTAAAACTTGACAAAAACCGTCTTTAAAGTTTTGAACTTACATAGATATACTTACATAGTAAAAAGGATTGTATGACACTTAAAAAGCCCTACGCACAGAATTGTATGTGTTGCAAGTTTGGTTTTTTGCATCTGTAAAAAATTAGAAACGTCAGCGTTTCTAAATTTTATCAACTATATATGTATGTAAATGTTCATACATACATATTTTTTGAAAAAAATGTACACATTCTTGTATTTCGCTTAGAAAAGGAAACAATTAAGGAAAAACTAAAACAAATCATCACAAATAAACAAAACTTATGTACTAAATAAAAAAAAATTTGAACGCTACATAGCTATATACATATATACAGTTGCGCTCACCAAAATAGCACTTTTATTATACAATTTTCACAATGTTTTACGTGATATTTTTTTTTTATAAAAATATAGTAAATTCTATAACTTAAACCATATAAGCTAAAGTTTAAAACTTTGTGCACAGTTCAAAAAAATTTAACAAGGTGTTGCGTATTTTCTTCCATATAAAACAGATTTTCTTCATGCGTTGTCTAGGAGAAAATGCGCAACTCTTGTAAAAAAAATATAGCAAAACTCAACGGAATTTTTCAGAATTTTCAAACCTGCACATAGTTATACTAAAATTTAATGGGCTACAAGAACACATACCCAATGAATTTCTAAAAATTCTGAAAAAAAGTCGAACATTTTTATGAAATTTTTTTTGAATTTTGTTTAATTTTCCTGAAACGTGAACAAAGTTTTAAGCTTTGGTTTTATGGTTTATGGTTTATGTTATAGAATCTACTATATTTTTATAAAAAATTATCAAAAAAATGTATCACGTTAAACATTGTGAAAATTGTAAAAAATAAAAGTGTTCTATTAAGGTGAGCGCCACTGTATATCTAACTTAAATTTTAAAGTCAGCTTCCCGGTTTTGGCGGAACGTAGAGGTGAACGCATCAAAAACTATTATTCAGTGTGGACCGACCGGCAAAACTGCGGGTAGTGGTCCAAACACCCAACAAAAAGTTGCTTGCAATGAGGAGAAAGTTTCTCATTGGGAGGAAGTTTCTGTTGGGTGTTTGGGCCACCACCCGTGCTTTTAAATTTTGCGCCGCCTTTAATAATAATAATAATATCCCAACGGTTTTTACCCTCCATTCCCGCCCATCCGCACGAGGGGCGCAGTCCGCATGACGTACGGAACCAATATTTTAAATTTTTGTGCCGAGTCACGATAGGCAGGAGTTTGTTAAGTGTCGAGATCTAAAACTGTTCAGCTACAGAACTAAATTCATCAGCTGATTTTATGTATTTATGTCAATAATTCACTTATTGAGAGAGGAGAGTATCGCTTTCTTAATGCTGAAAAGCGGATCTGATATATCAAACGTGCTGGAATGAGAGTTAAAATCCTGGCATAAGCAACGGAGTGGGTCGTGCAATTCAAAATTGGTTTTACAAGCTTTCAGAAATATGGGACAAAAGTGTCTTGATACGCGTGACGGAACATTAAAGCTTACATCAGCCAGAAGAGACGGACTTGAAATTGAGCCTGTCAGTAATTTAACCATAAAAATTATACCAAGCATTTCCCTGCGACTGGCAAGTGTAGGAAGGTTAATAAGTTTTAAGCGACTCGTATAAGGTGGAAGACTATATTGAGAATCCCATCGGAAATTTCTTAAAGCAAAAAGTAGGAATTGTTTTTGAATTGATTCTATCTTGTCTGAGTAAATTTGATACCTTGGATTCCAAACCACCGAGCCGTATTCCAGAATCGGCCTAACTAATGTTGTAAACAGGGTTTTAGTGATATAAGGGTCACTAAATTCTTTTGACCATCGTTTCACAAATGCAAGTACACCTTTAGCCTTGTTGACTGTCACATTAATGTGAAGATTAAAATTAAGCTTAGGATCCATTGTGATACCAAGGTCCACAAAATTGTATACCTGTTCCAGGTTATGGTTACCTATTATATAAGAAACTGGCAGAACAGCTCTTCGCGAGAAGCACATTACTTTACATTTCTTAAGATTTAGAGGCATAAGATTTACTTTACACCAGTAAGCCATGCTGTTTAACGCACATATTTTTTTTGGTAGGTCCACACCTATAAAAAGTAAATAAAACGACAACTTAAAGCGAAAACTACACATTTAATCACTTTTACAAACCTTTTTCCACTCAGTCGTATTTTTTGTGGGTAGACCTGCGGAGTTTAGTTCCACCTCAGCGTTCCGCCAAAAGCGGGAAACTTCGTCTCTGTTGCCCTTATGGAAGCCGCGAGCAATGTCCGATCTAGCTTCCACTGGGCTTATTAATATCTCGACTTGTTTTTTTATTTGTTGTTTTGGACCTAAAATGAAACGATTAAACGTTTTATTACACCAATTTTTTTTTTTTTTGTAATTAGCTTACATTTTTGTAGCAGTTTCCTTTTAAAATACTGGTAAAAAATTCTCCCAGAATAACGAAATCAATTCTCCTCCTTTTTGACATGCGTAATACCTGCTTTTTCCGAAATACATTTTCCCTTTTTCGAAGATCGTTTAGAATAGGAGGAAAGGGAAAAGAGGAAAAATCCAAAGGAAATTTTTATTCATGATAGGAGGAAAGAGAAATTAGGAAAATGAAAGGCAGCGGAAAATTTTTTGTTGATCGCATTCGGAATATGAGAGATGATAAATTTGCTTGCATTTTTCATTCGTGATAAAAGAATGTAAAAATAATTGTTAAATATTCTTGATCGCAAACGTGAGAGAATGTGACTGAGAATTTCCGCACCCTGGTACATACATACATACAGTGAACCAAAAAAAACTGTACATTGAAAGTACTCATCTTCAAAGTCTAATATCTCTTCCGTTAGCTAAGGTATTTAGGTAATACTAAAAATAATTAAAACACAGATACTTCGGTTTAATGTCAAAAATAAAGATTTATCTCATATAACTACGCTCAGCTCTGAAACTTAAATAATGCAAAAAAACTCCATTTTTCTAAAAAAAAACTTGTGCATCAAGTTCAAAATGATCAACTGGTTAAAAAGTTAACTATTACATATATACAAATTAGTATTAAGTTTAGCAACCTTCGGTTTCTGGCATGGCTCCAAGCCTTCTATTCATAGACTGAATTAAGTTCCGGGTAATATGTATTTTGGGGCATATTCGCCCATATATCCTAAAGGCCACTTTTAAGGGCCCTCTTGCTCCTGATTGGCGCTGGCGTAATTTTGATTCGATAAAAAAAATAGATAGTAACAAAATATAAAAATCAAGGAAATTTGGAAAGACCAGAAGAAAGTGGGAGACCAAAAAAATATATACATCACGTGTAGGGAGAAGGATTGCTCAACTTATTATGGAAGATCCAAGAGAATCCGCAGTAGCTATTGCAAAGAGTTGAAAGGTGCTGAGATTGTTGCTGTCCACCCACAGACTGTTATAAATTATCTGCAAACCAGACTTATCAGAAAAAAATTTCTTCACGTAATTGTAATACGCGAAGGGGTATGATATCCAATCTATTGACTTCTGGGACCGGGTTATAGTCACGGATGAATCGTAATAGTAGGGGAGTCCAAGAGGGGATTCGGGGATTTACTCGAGCGCGTCAGATTAACTTATGGCGGATACCCTGCATCCTTTTGAGTACCTCTACCAAATCTAAGCCATCTGTGTAGAGCCGCGCGCATAGGACAGCTGATCAGAACAGTAAAAAAATGATAGGCGGATTTACTCGAGCGCGCCAGATTAGGAAATGGTGGGTTAATTACATGCTGAAAAGTGTGCATTTCAATAAACTGAGGATTTGAGCGTGACGAAGGGATTGGGAGGGTCGCCAACTTGCAAAAAAAAGCGTTACCTTGGACATTCTCGAGCGCGGTAAATTTTTTTTTATTATCAAGCACACAGCCGGAGTAACGAAAACCGTCAACAAAGATTGTCGCGTGCAATTGCTACTACCACAGATTTTTTTACGAAATTTGTTTTTTTTTGTTTTCCGTTCATATTATTTGTCACAATCATATGACTGTAAGTAGGGGGGGGGGATAGATGAACCTTCTGTATGAAAATCTGACGCGCTCGAATAAATCCAAATGGCGATTTTTTTAGCAGCTCGAAGAAGACGCCTCGAGCTTGCGTCACATCTGAATCGTCAGATTATTGAATGGGAGGTTCATTCGGGCCAATTTAACATCCCTTGTGAATATCTGACGGGCTCGGGTAAATTTTTTTGTCACCCATTTTTGACCCTTCCGTACACCCACCCCCACCAAGCAAACCGGCAAATTAGCATATCCCCGTCATCAGAAACACGTTTGATTTATTCACTATCAATATCTGACGCGCTCGAGTAAATCCATGTAACGTTTATTTTTTTTACATTTTTGGAAGCCGGTAGATCCTCCACCCACCGCTGCAAGGAAAAACATCACATGACCTTTTTTTCTTCCCATCATATAATCTTCAAAATCCAATAGGTCGAAATGACACTCCAGTGAATCCCAATTTAGCATCGTGGGCTCCCCTACTACAATTTAATCTGCTTGGATCTGATGGGCGCCCGTTTCATTTACGTAAAGAAGGTGAGGCATTAAAAAACAATTAGGTGGTTCACGATTTCATCAGTCCACTCGAAGATGTGGAATATGATGAACTTGAAAATTTTGCCGGCTACATAATTTCCAAAAGGGGGTCGACGAAACTAGGTTTCAGAACGCATGAAGAAAGTGATCAAAATTATATTTACTTTAATTGTTTATCGGAGGCGGTCTGTAGTCGAATTCAAGTTTTTTGTTTGGATTTTGAGAATAACGCGGATTAAGCCGATAAATAAATGATAATCGAAATAAAAATAGTAGACTTTTAGTTGAGAAAATATAGTTCGCTTTTATGGGGCCTTTCTTTATTTCGTGTGAACCGCTTGAAAAATTGTTGCTGAATGTTTTTTTTTGGGGTTTTGAATCGAGTTGGCTGAGCTGAACGCTCACAAACGCCAGGTTGTTCTTCTCTTTTGCAAAAACTGAATTTTGCTGCCACTACTATGATTGCTCCTTCTTCCTTGATAAGTGTTGCGTATTGGAATAACTTGTTAAATATAGATTTACTCATTAAACTGAATATTGAATTTGTAGACCCACTGTATAGGAATTGCACATGCATTCTGTTATTTTCATTCTCTTTGGTATGTACATAAAAGCAGTATACATATGTATGTAAATAGGTACGTAAGTCTTGATGTTGATTACTGTAACTACGAAAAGAACTAAAAAGGGTCAGTGTTCGCTTAGCATCGAAGGAGAGAAGAGTTATTGTAGTTATTAAATTCGTTAAGACTTAAACTCGTGCATTTTCTTTTATTCACGCAAGGGAGCAGAAACTATTGTGTCCCAACATTTTGGTGCCGAAACCCGGGACATTGCTCCCATAATCGAATCAAAGGCTTCATTGGAAGTCTGTGCAAAAATTATTTTCAATTTAGTTCGATTGCTAAGCGAACCACAAGAAAGGTCATTCGCGGACAGTTGCTGCCGACGGAGCAATTACAACAATAATGAGTGCACTCGCATCAAGGTGCAGTTGACAGCATCAAGCTTTAGTCTGGAAGAAAGCAACGAGTTAACTGCGGCGAGTCACAAAATTATTTGTTGGCAAAGGCATTCCTTATAGATAAAGTCTTCGTGTGAAGGTAATCATGAGCTCTAATGAAGATGAGATTGAAGCAGTTGACAAGGGAGCAACAGCGTCGTCAAAAAGTAATGAGAAGCTGCATCGACGAAAGGCAGCATAACGAGAATAAAACATGTTATAGCAAACAAGGGCTCTAACTTAGCTTCAGAAGAACTAGAATGTAGGTTAGGCATTCTGGAGTCCTATTTTAAGCAGATTTTAGCAGTACAGGGAATATTTACATAATTAGTCCAGAATCCGATATGTCGGCTAATGCCGCGTTTGCAGGCGAAGTAGAGGAGCTGTTTATAAGCGCAAAATCCAACGTAATGGCATTGTTAGGCAAGCGTCCTTCTTCAGTGGCAGACATCAGCTTGCCAAACAACACTACAATCGTCACAGCAACACTACGCTTGCGACGAGAATTTAAGGGCCTTATTCTGTATCACGAACGATAGGCAAAACGAACGATTCGTCTGCAGACGACAACCTCTCTGATTGCGATTTTAAACTCTATCGGTCGTCTTCGTCTTGCTTTTCATACATTACGTTGCAATGGTCTCGATTGCGTTTAAACCGGCTAAAATGATGCCGCCGGACTAATTTTTGAAGCATTCCTCTGCAGACGAATCGTTCGTGTTGCCTATCGTTCGTGATACAGAATAAGGCTGTAAGTTACCGAAATTCGACGGCAAATATGCGGAGTTTCCAAAATGTATAGCTCTGTTCACAAAAATGGTACACGGAACGGTTTCTCATCTTAAAGGAGTGCTTAGGTGCACGACCACTGGCAGCTATTGCAGACTTCGATGAAACGGAGAAAAATTATCCCAAAGCGTTGCAGCGGTTAAAAGACTGTTTTGACAAGAAAAACCTAATATTTGAGGAGCATATTAGTGCACTATTCGAATTTCCAAGAGCTGCAAAAGCATCTGCAGAACACCTTCGGCAAGTTATTGATACAACAAATGCTCGTTTAAATGCTATGCTGTCTCTGGATACGTACGAAAATATTGCGAATGCCCTTATAATCTTTCTTGTAATGGAAAAGTTGGATTCCGAACCCAAGCAAAGTGGGAAGAAGCGGTAGATTATAAGAAACTAGCGTCGTGGGTAGAGTGCTCGGCAGTGTTAGCTAGAAGATGTCAAACGTTGGAGGCTCGAGAAGTAAAAACAGATCGCATGGAGGTTATACACAATGTCACTGAAGAAATCAGCAAGGATTTTAAATCGAAACACATGAAATCGCGAAGAACTACATCACTGGAAGTAGAGTGTGTAAATTGTAGTGTGTGCCATAAAGACGACCACAATGTATTGAATTGCCCCAAATTTACGCGTATGAATCCAAGCGAGCGATATTCGGCGGTGCGTGGCGCTAGGCTTTGCATTGTGTGCTTGAAGAAAGGCCACTGGTTTAAGCAATGTTCAGCAGCTAAATGTTCTGTATATAATCAACGATTTATTGCATAGGCAAGTAGACGTGGCCACTGGTAGCAGCGGGGCGAACGCAAAAGAACAGCGCATAGCGGGCGCAAGAGAAAGTAGTGCATTGTGCACAAGTTGAAAAACTTCCACGGCAAAAGAGGTTTTGTGAGAAACGGCAGTGATTTTACTGAAGGATGCTGGTGGTAATTATCATCAGGCGCGGGCCATATTGGATTCGGCCTCACAAGTACATCTAATGTGTGATTATTTAGCTCAAATTCTAAGGCTTCCAAGGGTGTCAAGTGCTTTAGAGGTGAGCAATATAGACGGCATGCCAACAACTGCATCCAAGCGGGTGCAAGCCACAATCAAATCGCGTCTAAATGGTTATGAACCGTCACTAAATTTTCATATCTTACCAAAAATAACTGGGCGAAAACCAAACCGATACATCGATGTCTCTAAATGGAAAATTTCAAGTAATATTGAAATGGCAGACACGCGTTTTAATATACCAGCACGTGTTGACGTATTGTTGGGCGCCGAAGTGTTTTTAGAACTGCTTTCAATTGGGCAAATCAAGATTGGAACTGGGCTGCCAAGGTTGCAGAAAACGGTGTTTGGTTGGGTGGTATCGGGCAGCACCAATGATCAAGAAAGCAGTAAATATATCGCGGAAAGTTTTGCAATAGTGTAACATGCATTTGAAATCACATATATATTGGACAATTGGATATAGTGAAAGTGAAACGGATTTCAAATGCATGTTACAATAGAAACAATAAAGATGCTCACCTAAATACGTTACTTGAACACTTTTGGGAAGTAGAAAATATGCCAATAAAAAATAATTTTTTTACTGGAGAAGAAACAGAATGCGAGCGCTTATTTCAGCAAACGGTAAAAAGAGACAGCGACGGTAGATTTATAGTTAAAACCCCATTTAAGGAGAATGCTACTAGATTGGGTGACTCCTATTGAACAGCTGAGCGACGTTTTTTAGCCTTAGAACGACGTCTGAGCAAAGATGTCGTAACAAAGCTAGCGTACATAGAATTTCTTGATGAGTACATAAGACTTGGGCATATGGTAAAGGTTGGAGCAGCTGATAAAGACAAGCTTAAGTATTTTGTTCCTCATCAATATGTACTGCGACCAGATTCCACGAGTACAAGGCTTCGCGTCGTGTTTGATTGCAGCGCAAGAACGAGCACTGGATTGTCTCTCAACGACGCGATGATGAAAGGGACTGTCATTCAATACGACTTAATGCCAATTGTTTTGCGTTTCCGCTGCTACATATGTGCGCTTACGGTGTAAACAAAATGTTTAGGCAGGCATTGGGTACTAGTGACGATACAAATTATCAAGCAATATTGTGGAGGCGTTCGCCTGAGGAGGAGCTTGCTGCGTATGAGCTGCTGACAATTACTTATGGTACGGCAGCTGCACCATATTTGGTGACACGCTGTTTGAAAAAGATTGGTGAAGACAATGCAGATACATTTCCGCTGGGCTCAAAGAAGATAATTTCAGACTGTTATATGGATGATTTTATAAGCGAAGCCGACACAGAGTTGGAGTTGTTTCGCACGTTTAAAAAAGTGTCTAAATTGACAAATTCCGCGCAGTTCATGCTGCGCAAATGGCATCCCAACAATTCTAAATTTCTGCAACAAGTTCCAGAACCTGATCGAGAGAATCCAATAAGGATGAGTGATACGGACATCATTAAGACGCTAGGTATCATCTGGGAACCGGCATTCGATTGCTTTCGGTATATAAGGCCGAAGTTGCAAAATACGCAGGCTATTACGAAGCGTGTTGTACTAGCAGAATTATCGATGTTATTCGACCCATTGGGGCTCGTAAACCCG
The DNA here is from genome assembly GCF_001687245.7 of Rhagoletis zephyria. Lineage (NCBI taxonomy): Eukaryota > Metazoa > Arthropoda > Insecta > Diptera > Tephritidae > Rhagoletis > Rhagoletis zephyria. Next base: position 39,595 of record NW_016158357.1, on the reverse strand, counting down.
GTAATCGTAAAAGCCAAGATGTTTATGCAGGAGTTATGGATAAAACAGCTTGATTGGGATGAATCCTTGCCTATGGATCTGCATTGTTATTGGTATGAGTTTCGTAACAAGCTGCAAGCGGTGCATGATATTAAAGTTCCACGCTGTATTATTGGTGCGGAAAACCCGGTGCGTTTAGAGTTGCATGGATTTTCGGATGCATCTGAACGAGCCTTTGGTGCAACGTTGGTTGCCAACAGAGTGCCCTCTGAACTGAACCCAGCGGATATCATTTCTAGAGGTGCGTATGCTGATAATTTTATTCATTCATTTTGGTTCACGGGACCCCCCTTCTTGATGAAATCAAGTTACGAGTGGCCGCCTAACAATAAACGCAACAGAGGTACTGAAGTAGAGGAGGAGAGGCGTAAAAATACTACTACGCTCATTGCGGAAGAGAAAACAAACTACTTCGCAAATTGGTTAGAGCCACAAAGTGACTTTGACTGAGCTCGAAAGCTCACAGCATATATTTTATGCATAGCGCGCGTCGTGTAAAGGGCAAGCAAGCTAATCTTCCTTCCCTCACAGCAGATATGTTTAACGAAGCTTTGATTCGTATTGTTCGCTGCCTTCAGCAGCATTTTTTCGTAACGGAATTTCGTGAGTTAAAGAAGACAGGAGCAGTGCATTTAGATGTCTTCATTGACAGCAGCTATATCGTGGACATATTGCGCGTTGGAGGCCGATTGAAAAATTCGGAATTGCCGTATGACGCAAAACATCAGATATTGCTACTAGGTAATAGTGGGCTTGTGCGTAGTTACGTACGTTTCGTTCAATAAGCAACATGCACCTGGGCACTCAGGCTCTGATGGCCATCTTGTTACAAAGATTTTGGATTGTTCACACTAGGAGAGGTGTGCGATATGTAACGACACAATGTGTGCGCTGTTTTCGCTGTCGGCCAAGATTGGCGTCCTGTCATCGGTGATATGCCAGTTGCTTGTTATCATATTAACGAACACGACAATAAACATTATAATTTTCGTATGTGAAAAATTGTATATGACACGATAGGCTTTTAGCTAACATTGCAGACGAGACAGAGTTCTGGACAAGTCGCGTCAACATTTAACATGACGTAAACCAAAAATTTACATGTAACGATAATTTAGAATTTAAGATGACCTTCTTTTATAAAATTGGAAAGTTGTGATATATTGCCAATGTTCATACCTTCAAATAAACTAAATAAGTCATTATTATCTTTAACCACTTTATATTTATTTCTGACCGCATTAAGTCGTTCACACCTAAATATCAGATGTGCATAACTACTATTTTCACCACACATGCATCTGTTAGAGCCAATGATCCCTATTCTGTGCAGATACGCTTGGTCATAGGTATGTCCCGTAAAAATTCTATTCACAGTTTTGGTCTCTTTGGCAGTAAGTGTACACCTGTTAACCCAAGAATGTCTGTGACGGCTTGGAAAGGTCCGCGCGTATAAGTTTGGTTTATTACTTGAATAATGCAAAAATTGATTGTACCAGTCCTCACTAATAATGTTGTGAATTGTCTTTAATGATTCTTTAATAGACAAATTTACCTCAAAGTTTTAGATAAATTTATAGAAGCTTTGGCAATTTGATTAGCCTTTTCATTACCAGATATTTCAATATTATGTGTACTACCATGACGTGGCTATTGATTTTTTTATAAATTTGCTCTGTTATAGTTGTCATTGTATTCTTTAAGGAAGAGCTGGCACGCCTTACTGCCTTATCAATTGCTTGCATTTCACCGACACTCGACGAAGACCTAAATCCTATCTTGAAAGCATATTGTTTGTTCTCAAATTGATCAAATACTCCAAATCCCACACTATCCTGCTGTTCAGAAGCGTCTAAAAAAAATGTTGTAGTTAGCACTGTTATAATCCTCCATAATGTTCGCATAGAGTGCCCGAGCTGTTTCTTTCGGAGTGTTTTGCTCATTGTCAGGAAGACTTTTAGTCTTGATACTAAGGTTCATGGGACGAGCAACGTGATTGGTCACACCAAGACGATCAAAAATATGTCTAAATTCCAGGTACACTTTGCTGTAGCTAGAGTTAACGTTGGGAAAATCCATAATGGCCTGTTTGCATGGATTGTTAGAGGCAAGAATTTGATGTTCTCCTTTGCAGTCAACCACTTCGCTCTTTCTGCCAGAGGCAGTTCAATGGCCAGCACATATATTAGGGGTATTGGCGTAGACGGGGTCACTCCCAGAGCCCGTCTTAAAAAACTATTTTGATACGTTCTAATTTTTTTATCCATTGGCAGTTGACGTTCTGGCATGTTCAATTTTCGACCTTACAATCGAACTGTAAAAATTGAGAGCTACCTTGGGCCTTAAACCCGGTTTAATTGTTGTTATGAGCTTGAAAACTTGGGGTTGTTCACTGATTCTTTTATGATATAGTTAAAATGTACAGTAACCGTAAGTGAGGCGATAATATTTCTGCCTAAAAATTTAATAGACCTTGTCTGCTCAACCCGCTGACCATTCAACGTGACATTTATGACCTTGTTACTCCCTTTACTTACATAAAGAACTTTAGTTTTTGCAGGATTGTAAGAGAGATTTAACCTCGTGACATATTTCCCCAAATTGTGCAATTTTGTTTTGCAAGTTTTGCGATGCTGACTCTAAATTGTCACCATCGGAAGTAACAATAAAAGTCGTTTGCAAATTAGAACACGTCCGTGTTTTGGTCCCTGATGCTATGTAAATCCATCGTATAGATATTAAACAAAATGGGGGCAGGCAGCTGCCCTGTGGTTTGTTGCGCGAGTGGCTGCTCTGATTTGCGTTGTTGTTGTGCTACTGGTTTGATTGGTGGTGTGGGAGTTTGTGTGTGCTAAATTCGGCGGGACGATAACAGTATCTGCGCCCACTTCAGGGCCGCCATACCGGCCGTGAACAGCTCGGCGATGCACCCTGGTGCCCCTTTGCCTTATCCGACGAAGCGCATGATCCTTTCGATCGGCTCTAGGGTATACACGCCGCAATCCCCATCGTTTTCCTGTTGCGGTACCCTCGGGTGCACTTCTTGAACCTCGAGGCCCACCCCTCCGTACCTCTGCGTATACCCCCACTGTAGAAACTCTCTCCCCATGTTGCTGTTGCGTGGACGACTCTGCCCCTCACCCTAGAATCCACAGTCCACAGATAGCGTTCCCTCCAGCATTCCGTGTCGAGGAGATGGTGGGTGGTCTCCCGGTTCGCAAGGACCATGCATCCATCACCGCGTCCGTCAACCATCGCGTTCCTTCTAATGATCGCAGATCCACCGGGTAGAGTGCGATGCCGCCTGGCCCTGGCGGGAAGGTCAGTACCGGACCTTTCTCCTCCCGCAGCGTTTTCTCCTCCCCTGAGGAGAGTTGGATGGCCGGTAACTGTACTCGCGTCGCGGGTGACTGGATGTTTTCGCTCTACCCACTACTTCCTGTTGAGCTGCTGCTCTTCGTGCTGTCGTCCGAGCTAGTCGCGCTTTCGCTCGACCTACTACTACCTGTTGAGCTGCTGCTCGTAGAGCTCCCCTCTGCGACGATGGCTTACTCTTCTGTGACTACGAGGGCGTCGCGCGTACCGGCGGTTACACTTGGGCGTTGGTGTGTTGCGTCTGATGGAATGTGCCCTTGCGTCGGCTTGTTGTGCGTTAATGGCTCGTCGAGCTGCCGACGTAGTGTTCATAGGCGTCGTGAGGACGCGCGTGGTGCTGACGCCGGTCTGTGCGGCGGGTCCTGGCGCGGTGGCCGTAGGCATGGTGAAGGTGCGCTTGCTACGGACGCTGATGGGCGCAGCGACCCCTGTAATAGCAGCGGGTGGCCGCTGTCTAGCTTGTGCGCTAGTCGCGTGGGCCGCGACGTCGTGGACAGTGGCGACGCGTGTCGTGCCGCCTGCGGCGTGGGCGTTGACCGCCCATATGGCTGCGACGCGGCGTGCGATGGCAGTGCCCGTAAGCTCCGCGTGTCTCGCGGCGGCGTCTCGTATGCCGGCTACGGACTGCGCCCTAGGACTTGGGTACGAGGGCGTCTTGCTTCCTCCTCTTTCATACGTTCACGTACTCGTTTGACGCTGTTCGCCCATTTGTCGTTGCTGTCCATTTTTTTTTTTATTTTTTGTTCACAAAATTTTTCTAAGCTTCCGAAGTTTTTCGTCTTCACTCTTTGGTGGTTTGCGGTTGAATGGCTGTTTGGAGTGACGTATAAATTTAAAGTTGGTTAATTAATTCAATTATTTATTTGCTCGTTCCCTTTTTTCCCATTTTAGTTGTCTCCTTGCGTCTGTATGGCTTCGCTGGCATGGTATGTTTTTAATTCCGCGATATTGGCCGTATTTTCCCTCCCTCCATCGGTCGTAACTGGACGATCACAGGTGATATGTACCTCAGGATTTTGTAGGGGCCGTCATATTTGGGTGCCAATTTCGCCGCGAATCCATCCGCCGCCTTGGATAGGTGGTGTTCCTTGACGAGAACTCGCCGCTCTCTCCATGTTTCGCGGACAATCTTGAATGCCTCCTGCATCCTGCTGGACTTCTCCTCGGCGGTAGGGGGAATAGTGCCCGTCCCAATGTTGACCTCGTCAAAGAGTACTTCTGGTAGTGGGGGGAGGGGGGTATCCCACCGCTGGTGTTACTATCTGGTGAGTTGGGCTATTATTCGCTTGATCGTCCGGTTAGCGTATTCTGTTGGGTTCTCCCTCGCCAAATCTCGCTAGAAGCCCATAATCCCAAAACTCGTTTTCAAAGGGTTTCTTTGTTGGTCAGAACATGGCATTAGCATGTCAAACCTTTTTGCCTACGTGGGTAGTACGTCTCAAACACCTCTGGCAGCCTTCTTAATCGTCCTGATTCGACCAATCTCGCGCTCTTTCTCCAACATATGACACTTGTCCCTGTCAGTGGTAGTATGGTTCACTTTCCCACATTAAATTCATATTAATTTGTCACAGTTGCTATCACATTCTTGGCTGCCACATCTAAGACATCTGCTTCTTGACTTACAAGACATTTGCGTATATCCTAATCGGCCACACTTTCTGCACTGTCTTAATGGAGCTATATAATAAGATACTTCTAACTTAGTATATTCAAATATAATGTTTTTAGGAATATCTTTTCCTTAAAACCCTATTTTGATTGTCGTAGAGGGTACAAAACGTTCTTCATCATCTTTTGTTTCCTTATGTGTAAAACGTTGCATGTTTTTTGATGTCATTTACATCATAGTCACAGGGCACACCCCCTCACCGCACCATACGACTCAAAGGCCGTGTTTGGAATAAAGGGTCTAAGTCCACGTTTTTTAAGGTCACCATTGATTAAAAAGACATTTGCTGCATGTGCAGACTTAAACGTCACTTTATATAATGTTTTGCCGATCGCATAAAGAAATGAAATCAATGTCTATAAAGTTAAGGTCTCTAATTCGGCTTCTTAAAGCCAATCAATTCCTAACCTTCATCTCGTTTAGTTCTTTGCATTCTGATGCATCAACCAATACAAGGAATGTACTGAAAAATTTGGTGGCCTAAGTTCGCGCCATCAAATTTTCAATTAGCTTCTCGCATAGATTGAGATCATTCGCTTTTTTTTTATCTCCTTTGCACTTTTTGTTAAAATTCATGGTTGATGTGAAATACTCAAAGTCGTTAGCCGATGCCGCCACCGACTTTCTGACCGGTGACGCCATTACGGCGTTAGCCTTCTTTGTAGCTTTAGGCTTCACCCTTTTACCAAAAATTTACACAATATAAAATCATAAAAATGGTATGCAAAATGGCAAAATACTCACAATAGTTATAAATCTGCTGGTTTATGCTATAAATTTGTACAAACACACCTGAAAAATTAAGCTGCACTCAATTTGCAATTAGCCGGAGCTCTAACGGCAGATATATCTATATGAAAAGGCTTACTAATTACGGCACGTCCAATCACTCCCGAAGTAAAAGCGCGAATGGTCGCTGAATATAAGAAAACAGTGTGCTAATAAATAAACGAAGTTTACAAAAGAAATGTGTACGTTCAGTGAGTGAGTGCGTTCACAAACCAGTGTTGTCCAATGTATCGACTTTGTTTGGTACAATGTACATATATTTCAACACTCCCACTCATTGTTGCAAACAAAACGAAAACTTATGATGTCAACCTCAGTATATCCAGTAAACAAACTTAGCTATTTTTTTCACCAAATTTGGTCCCCATAAAGGACTAGTGTTGCAAGCAACGCTTTTTCGGCAATAAGGTTGTTGTGCAGCAATTCAAGGTGGTCAAAATTATTTTAGCACTAGAAAAATGGATAGAAAAATATTTCAGTGCGCTTGAACATCTCAGGTTTAACCGAAACATATACCTTGTTTATACCGACACATAAAGCGCTTTGGCTCAGTTCGCTGTGATTCAAAACGGATGCATAAACAAAATTTCAATACGGGTTGAAATTGAAAAGTGTATTGACTTGAATTTGGTTTCCAATCGGTTTTTTATTTCTCACATCGGTTAGAGAAACCGTATAAACGAATAATTAATGTAACGCAAAATCAAAATTGGCTGGTTTTCTTTATACAGCCCGTTTTAATTGAAATTGTTATTATCAGGGAACGGATTTTTAGGACATAAAAACCTATAAAAAAGGCAAAATAAAGTAACGAAATAGGCTGGAAAAGGCAAAATAAAATAGCGAAAAGGCAGGAAAAGGCACTAGGTATTGCAAAAAAGGCAAAACAAAATAGCGAAAAAGGCAGGAAAAGGCGAAAAAAAGGTATTGCAAAAAAAGCAAAATGAGGCACTAAAAAAAGACAGAAAATACGAAGAACAATCAAAAAATATATTTATTTTAGAAATGCTTATATTACAAGTAAAAAGAGTAAAAAACTATGAACTAGTTTCATTATATGAAAAATTTGTACTTTGAATCTTTGACTATTTTATCCTTTCGAGTTTCTAACTCATAAAACTTTAATCTGTATAGTTGTAGTAACATTGAACCACAAGATGCATTTTGAAGTTTTCTGGCAGCATTTTCATTCGATTTTCGCGAAGAAAAGCCTTGAATGTACTAAATGTGCGCTCGACGTAAGTTGATACAAGTGGAGCCCAATTTAAATATGGAACGTTTGAAACGTTCATATTATCAGGAATAAGGGCGTTTTCCTCGCCCTTTACAATTTTATCCACACCCCTTATTGTCTTCAAGCCTACGTTAGCTGAGAAAACGGAATTTTTTCAACAACAATTTGGCAAGAGGTCCCTATAAGCCGCATGGGCATGTGAATATTTTTTAATCTTAAAAAAAAAAAAATTGTAAATGCTATAATCACTTTTTTAAAGGTAGCAAAGGCAAGAAAAGGCAAATACCTTAAAAAAGGCAAAAAAAAGCAAATATCTTAAAAAAGGCAACTTCAAATGTGTATATATGGAATCAGGGAAAGCTAAATCGTGGACATTCTTAATCGAATATACTCTATCTCCTTAGCAGAAAAAAAGGCAATTTCCATAAAATCCGTTCCTTGGTTATTATTATAATAAATTTGTATTACATTTCGCTTCCATTTCGGTCATCCGCGCAAGTTTATTAAACAAATGTGGAATAAAACCGATAGAATTCGTTTACTTTTCAATGCGGTTTCATAGAGTTCGCTATAAAGACTAAGGAATAAACCTTTGAAAGAAGTATGTGCTGAATCCAATTGGTTTTTTGTTAATACGGGTTTTTCATAGGTATAAACAAGGTAATAAATGTATTTAGAATATTTATTTTATTAATACATACCCATTTTTTATTTTACTGTGTCGAAGTCGTTGCTCAAATATTTGTGATTTAGTATTTAAGTTAATTGTGAAATATATTGAATGCACAAATTAAGCTATGGGAGCGATTTATTCACATGGAATTGGAAACAGGGCTGATTATACTTTAAATAAATTGCGAATCTGCGAAAATATATTTTCAGCATATGAATATACTTCTTAACTTTTGCCGAAAATTTACATACAAAATTATGCCAGTAACTTTCAAATATCGTCTCTTGAATGGAAAATTTCCGTAGGCGTCATTTCGACAGTTTTTAGTTAAAGATGCAAGATATTTCAATTTTTTGTTAACAGTTTTTCGGATATCTTCTTTAGTTTCCGAGTAATTGACTAAAATGTTTTCGGTAGTTTGATACAAATTACGTTAGTAATGCTGTCGTACTAAACTAATCAAGATCTTTCAAATAGCGTCATCTGTTTTTAAATATTTGCTTTAGTCTCCGACATATTCAGCCTTATCATGAGTTTCATTTTCTCGAACCGGGTCACCTTTTCACTTTTCGTTTCCGTGTATTCACTACGGGTGGGTGAAAAAAATTCTGGCGAAACTCACGATTAATTAACAAAAAAAGTTTAGCTTGTATATTTATCTCTCTAGCGCATTAATTCTATATACGTCAAGACCAACGCCCGACGCTGTTATGTCTGTATTTAATAACGGCTCTATGAAAAATATTCAAGAAATGTATTCGTAGATTTACTTCATTTCATACATTAATATTGATCTGATTTTTTTTTAAGTACCAGGAATAAATATTTAACAAAAAACTATTTCACGTAAGCTGAACAAACTTTAAGTTGCTCGGAGCAAATTTTGGAACTCTTCATAAAATATTTTCATAGACGGTAAATGCAACCCTCGTTGCATCATTAGCTTTGTTTCTTAACAGATAATTATCACAAATTATCACTAATTTCTGCTGGAAAGCGTTTCTTAACCCAAACATCTAGCAGAAACTAGCTGCTCTTACGCTCTTCTATTTTTGGCTCTCCTGCTAATTTCTGCTAGTAAAATTTTTACTAGCAGAAACTGGCAGCTGTACAAATGTATAAACAAAAATTCGCGCCAAATATTTTCGATTGTCAAATACACCGACCAGCTGATTACTTGCTAGTTTTGCGTTTCTTTACTTTTTCGTTATTTCGCTCTCTGTGAGCGTAATTCTTTCAATTTTCTCATTCTTTTTCTTCCTGATAATTATCTGCTAGAAAAGAAAAGAAACAAAGCCATTACTGAGCTGAAAAACCAAAACAAATAATTAAATTTGTGGATTGGAGCCTTTTGAAATGGCCTTTAGAAACGGCAATGGAATTTCGACACTATTCAAGGAATTGCGAATATAAGCTGCCTTCCGTTTGGCATATTTGCGGTTTAAACCTTCAGAAAGTAACAAAAAAAACCTTTTTCTATTTTTATTTTTTTATATATATTTTTGAAATAAAAATACTCCGCCTTGTACACCAAAAAAATTCTTTAAACCATCTTGCGCAGCAGTTTGTTGATATTATCTTCACGGTTACCGAAATCACCAACCTCAACGTAGTGATTAGCCCTCTTGCGCCAGCCGCCGGTTGGTGTTGAGCTTGAATGGCCAGAGGAAGTTGGAGGCTTTCTTGAAGTGGGATCCAACACTGAATATTTCGTGCGCCAAATAATCAACGCACTGAATATCGTGCGCTTTGCGCAATTTGCGTTCGATCACAAAGTTGTCAGAGATTGAGACACGCTGATGGTTGTGCTTGACAATTCCACGTTTGTAGATCAATTCACGAACTGATTTAAGATTTGGATAACCCCATGTGATATAGGGTTCGGCAATGCGTAGCATATTAATGGTTGAATTTGATGAACGAACCGTGGTTAATGTGGCGAAAACGGAAAAACAGTAAAACTTTACGCACTTTTGGTGCAACTTTGTTGATACCGCGGATACAGATCACAAAAGCCAATTTGTCTTCTGCAGGCACGTAGAATGGGCCGCGTTTCTTTGCCAGACGGCGCAACTTATTCTGACGGCGTCCATCACGGAGATATTTTGCTTGATATTTCTCAGCATGCAACAAGTTTTCACGTTTGTGGAGTGCAATGACAGCAGAGCGCTTTAGTTTACGCTTGATCAGGGTAGCACGTTTGCTGACCAGCTTCTTGCTGAACTTCAGCTACGACTCGGGGACAGCAGGCTGCTTACTGGAAGGTTGTTTGCTCTTTGCTCCGGGCTTCTTACCGGCCGTGGTGGCAATCATCTTAACTTGTAACTTAGCACGTTGAGAAGACGAAACAAATTTCGCCAAATATTTGGAGCACATCTTAAATAACGCTACTCGATTTATAACATTTCTATTAAGCACAATTTCATTTAATTAAATACTTTTTTAATACATAGATTTGCTGCAACCAGGCACTTACTTTCCCAAATTCCATCTTGCTTATCGGCATAATTTTCCAAATGTGCCTGCGCTGCTACTTCGTACTAATAACTTCATTTTCAAACTGCGCCTTCTTTGTTGCCTCAACATATCCTAAAAATACTTAAAATTTACATTTAACAATAGAAATCGCAAAAATTAGCAAATAAAGTACTCCCTTCATTTTGTTTTGTTGCCAAATTTCTGAGAAATGTGAATTCACCACAATGCAATACAGAAAGAACAAGGACCAGGGATGTAATTTTAAGTAAACCTAATATTCAGTGGCAATGCGCAGAGCGTTCCGAGTTGCAAAATTGATTTTTATCAAATATAACATTAAGCGGTGGTTATAATACACTTTTTAATATTATTAATCAGAGTACATACATTATATGGTATTTCTTTCAAAAATTAGTGCACTATATGCATATTTTTTTAATATTTTTTAAGTTTCTTTCATTGGTGCTGAAAAGCAACCATGCGTGTAAGAAATTGTGTGCTACCTAAAATTTCACCTCTGGAAACTTTATCCCCATGAAGGACTTCACCACAGTTTTTTTACTCCATCAAACCACATGTTATTTATGTCGATTCTTATTTAACGGCTTGAAAAACAGCTTCTCATAAAAATACAACCTCCATTTGTGTGACAACATCAAGGCGCACGCCACAAATCGGAGAAGAACTCGGGTTTTTAATCAGATGTATTGCGCTCTGATTATCCATATACAATTTTGCATCCAAATCTGATTTCAATAACAGTCCAGCCACGAGACCGTTTAATCAGACCAGCTCCTTTATTGCTTTAAATTCTGCAATATAATCAGATTCTGTTGAAGCTGTTGAAAAAGATTGTTGTCTCATTGATGAGCATTAACTAATGGCACCACAACCAATGCTGAAAACATAACCGCTTGTTGATCTTGTTTCACTATCTTGCTTTGCTTTGATGTAGAAGAAAAAAATCAGAACAGTTTTTGACACCTTCGATACCAGAAGCAACAACAAAATACAGGCAAATGTTGTTTTTGCTGAAATGCTCTAAACCTGTTTGATAGGCCTTGAGTTAAACAAAAAATGTGATATAATTCATATGAAGAAAGTAATATTCACAAAATATTTTTACTTATGAAAAGTCTAACAAAATATAGGAAAAGCATCGTCTTTAAAAACTGCTCGGCATATTGGACATCGCGGTTTTGTATGAATTTC